>NW_023046389.1:0-56646 GCF_011762505.2 Arvicanthis niloticus
GGGTGTTCATAAACCACATTAAAACCACCATATGACCCAGCTACTCCACTCCTGGGACTCTATATGAAGGATTCTACCTTCCACCATGGAGATACTTACTCCTCCATATTCACTCCACCTCTGTTCACAACAGCTAGAAAGTAGAAGCAGCCTAGATGCCTATCAAGTTATGATTAATGGAAATGTATCATATATTCTGGAGACTATAATTGCATCATTTCCTCCTTCCCTTTCTTCTAGCTATTTTTGGAACAAGAGGTGGGACTCTCAGCTTGTCTAACCCCATGCCTACCTGGATACTGCCATGTTCTCACCTTGATGATAATGGACTGAACCTCTGAACCTGTACCAGTTCCAATTAAATGTTGTTTTTTATAGGAGTTTCCTTGGTCATAGTGTCTGTTCACAGCAATGGAAACCCTAACTAAGGCAACTTGGCTTGGATAACTAATTGGTGTGCTCCTCCCTGGGAAGACTACTCCTCTCACTCTCAGCATCCCTTAATTGCCTGTGGTTCTTTGTCTAGACTAAGGCCTTATGAACTTTCCTGCTTCCACATGATATTTATATGGTGCAACCCTCATTAGAGAAGCTTCTTCTTGCAGTAGATGGGAGCTAACACAGAAACCCACAACCGGCCAATGTACAGAGAGTAAGAGGCTTTAGAGTCCACCACCCTAAATGAGTTGTCTTTATAAAAGACATTATTTTAATAAAGAACATTTTTAAATAAACACTCTTCCCCTCAAGGCTCAAGGATGTACTCAAAAGAGGATGCGGCAAAGTTGTAAGAGCCAGTGGTGACAGGTGATGCCTAAGAAACAGTGTCTTCCATACAAAAAGGATTTATGCACATATGAAAACATGTGCAAGACTTGCAGAAGTTAAAGCCGTACAAAATGTCAGCATGGAGAAGAGGAAGTAGGCACAAAGTTCCACCTCTAACCAAAATGCTATTTGCAATTAATACTTGCTGAGAAAGGGAAAATCTGGTTTTGCTGGAAGGTCACTAGGCATACCAATCACAATCCAGGGCAGATCCCATGCCCAGGAACAGTTGACCAACACAAAATTAACTCCATGGTTTTTGTGTGCTTTTTGTTGTTTTTATTGTTGTTGTTCTTTGATATTTTTAAAATTTATTTATTTTTTGTCATTTAGAATTTTGTTTTGTTGGTCTGTTTTTGAGAAAAAAAAAAGAAAGAACAAAGTTGGGTGGAAAGAGAAGTGGAAAGGTTCTGAGGGGACATTGGGAAGAAGAAAAATATGACCAAAATATATTGTATAAAAATTAAAAATATAAAAAGGTAATAAAATTTTAAAAATAATTATTCATTTTGGTATGTCTCAAGCACACCTCACTCCATGACAGAAATGCCATGCAGACCATAAAAGTCAGCATGGAGACAGTAGTACCATCTGCCAAAACTAAAACAAAGGCCTAATCCATCAAAGTTCATACAGTTCTGGAAAAGTCTCAAAATGTACTAACCTTGCCTTTTGGCTTCTGCAGTTCTACTTCTGATTAGCTGTTCTTGTTAATTTAAGTATGTCAACCCAGGACTTATTTCCTTTTGTTGTTCTTAAAAACCTCACCCTGAGAAAGGCTCAGGGCTATACTGGGATTCTAAACACCCAGTGTAGTTGCTGACTATTAAAGACTTTCTATTGGCTCACACCCATGTCCTAGCAGTCTTCTCTGGTGAACACCTCACTACAGGGACTCCTGGAGAAGGCTGAGTCAGTGAGATGTCCTCTTGAAGCATGAGGTGAGGAGTTTGTTGGATGTACCTCTGGTTCCCATCAAGAGGAACAGCCTCTGCACTCTCTCAACAGTAATAGGGACACTGACTGTGAACTGAAACTTCTGAAAGCATAAGGCAACCTTCATTCCTCAGAAACTGTCTGTCCATGTCATTTTGCCATAGTCACAGAAAGCTTACATAGTACCCCTGCGTAGAACTTATCAGCTTATCTACTGATGAATTTGGAAAGAAATTAATAAAATGAATTATCTACTATTGAAATTTTATGTTCACTAAGCAATGCCCAGCTTGGGGTTTTGGAGGGTGGGGGATGGTGTGCTTTTTAAAAAAAATATATTAACATTTGGCAAGTATAGTAATGCATGCCTGTTTTGCTGGCAATGGGCAGGTGGACCGTGAGTTTGAGTCCAGCCTAAACTATATAGCAAGTTAGAAGCCAGCCTTGGAGAGGCAGGCGGATTTCTGAGTTGGAGGCCAGCCTGGTCTATAGAGTGAGTTCCAGGACAGTCAAAGCTACACAAAGAAACTCTGTCTCGAAAAAAAAAAAAAAAAAAAAAAAAAAAAAGCCAGCCTTGGACTTCATAACAAAATGATGTCTGCAAAAGCAAACTAAGCCAGAATGAAATGAAATTAAACAAATCAAAACAAAACACCCTTAGGAAAACAAACAAAACCACTAATAAACCACATGTGATGCATGTCTATAATTCCAGGAATTGGCACATGAAGATTGGGGACTTGGAGCTCAAGGCTGGCCTCAGTTATGTAATGAGTTTGAGGCCAGAGCAGCAAAACACAATTTCAAAAAGCTAATCCAAAACTGCATTAAAGAAAAAAAAAAAAAAGCTTACAAAGGAAAAACCGCACTGAGTATATAAACTGCCCTTAGGAGCAGGCTCCATGCCCGGCCGTAGATGGCTAATGCAAAATGAACTCAATGGTATTTTTGGAGCTGGTTTTTTAAATTTTGTTTTTGTTTGTTTGTTCATTTGTTTGTTTATTTCATCTCATAATGCTTTCTCTAGACTTTCTTTTCTTAAACTTTAAAAAAAAATCTTATAGTTTCCAATTTTGTGTCTCTATGCGTTTTCTGTCTATGAAAATGTGTGTGTGTGTGCATCTACTGTGTGTTTCTTGTGCCTTTGCTTTGGCTCTTGTATGTTTCATGTGTTTTTTTTTTCCTATTCAGTTTTTCTGTTTGTTTGTGTTTTACCTTATTTTATTATTATTATTATTATTCTTTTTGTTTGTTTTGTTTTGTTTTGTTTTAGATATCTATTTGTTTCCTAAAAGAGAGAGAGCAAGAAAGGAAGTGCATTTGGGTTCATCTGGGGGCAGGTCTGAGAGGAGTTGGGAGAAAAACCAGAATCAGAATTTATTGTATGAAAAAAAAATTATTTATTACAAAAAAAAAGTCAGTAAAACTGTGGTGCTTGAAAACGAATGCTCCCCATAGGCTCATTTATTTGAATGTTTAGTCATCAGTGAATAGCACTATTTGAAAGGATTAGACAGATCAAAGGATCATGGCAAGTCCAGAGTCTCTGTCTCTCTCTGTCTCTGTCTCTGTCTCTCTCTCTCCTGTCTCTCTCTGCCTTCAAATTAGAATGTAGCTTTGAGCTACTTCTCTAACACCTGCCTTCCTGTTATTCCTTATTATCCATGATGATGATGAACTAAAGCTTGGAAACTGTAAACAAGCCTTGAATTAAATGCTCTCTTTCATAAGTTACCATGGTCATGATAGCTATTCACAGCAATGGAACAATGACTAAGACACTTAGTGTGCTAGCAGATGCCTGTACCTCCAACACAAGAGGAAGAAGGTAGGAGGGTCAGGAGTTCAAGGTCAGCCTAGGCTTATAAAACAAACCAACAAAGCAAGCAAAGGCCATAAGTAATCCAATTAGGAGGCAGAGACAAGAGGCTTGCTACAAGTTTGAGGTCATCCTGGTGAGTTCCAGGCCAGTCAGGGCTACCTAGTGGGTACCTGTCTTAGCAATAAAGACAGCAATCATTCCTAAGCTGCTAGCAGAAGTGAAGCTTTAGGCAAATATTTCATTGCATCTTTTATGCATTCAAGCTCATTCCTTTATTCCTACTTAGGCTTCTGTAATAGCTATTGCTCAAGACATAATTATAAACAGTAAAATTTGTCCCTTTTTGGTGTGCAGTTTAGAAAAATTTTTGAAAACATATGTAGCATGTAACAGCTGTGATACAACATTTACGTCTTCTGACATTTCACCTTGAGGCTCTTACTAGGTTTCTACTTGTCTTATGTAACCTAGGCTAGCCCTTGACTGACTATGTAGTCAAAGTTGATGTGGAACTCCTGATCCTTCTGCCTCTGCCTCCCATAGTGTGAAATTTCAAGTGTGTGCCACAGTGTCAAGCTTCCAAATCAGTTGACTACATCTCATAGGGTAGTCACAGTGGTCGGTGCTAAAGATACATTAATACAAAGACATTAAGGTGTAGTCTCTGTGGGTATTGCTGTTAAGTAGTAAAAACAGGCTTGAAAATAAACTGTTACCACAAGATAAATATTATTTAAACAACAGAGAACAAAAACAACAGCCAGGCAGAGAGTTGCATACCTGTAATCCCAGTCCTCTGGAGACTTAATCTGGAGGGCAGCCATGAACTCCAGGTCTGCATGGGCAACACGGCCAGTTCTGGGCCACATAGAACCACAAAGTGAGATACTGTCTCAAAAACAGTAGGGAAAAAAACAATCTCCCAGACAAACAAGGGATGGTGAATTCAAACAAAACCTCTTTTTAAATTGCCAATAAAGGAAGCTCCTCACTCATTCCTTGTGCATTTGTTCTCCAAACTGAGGCTTCTAAGGGATTGTTTGCTCGGTGCCTGAGCTAAAGGAAAGAGCCATTCAAACTTTGGACTTACATTGCAGGCTATTTTTGCCTCGGACCTTTGTAGTTTAAGTTTGACTTTAAATCATAATCAAAGATTGGAGGTTGAGTCAACAAGCCAGTGAATAATTTAATTGAATTTGAGCTATGCACAAATAGCCTGGGGCACAGTTTTCTTATTGGTGAAAATGCCTTTCTATATCAAGTTCGGTAAGGACCCACTCACCAACCAGACTTATCTGTGTTTGGTTCGGTTTGGTTTCATCTCTGTCCCCTCTCCTTTTCTAGCCCTTGTACATGCTACTCTCCACACTGCCTTACCACCATGAACACTGTTCCTTGCCTTCTGGTGACCCCAATCTACTAGTGAAGAATTTACTGTCTTATTTTAATCATTCTTACATTCTTAGAGCATGTGGCACTTCCAGGTGAACTGTTAGTATCCCAAAATAATATTTCTCTAATGACAATCTTAAGGGAGGCTCAGGAAGGAGGCCAGCTTGGAATTCATGGACTGTTTCAAATAAACCAAAGGCTGGGGTAGATTTTAAGTGGGAGAGCAGTTGCTTAGCATGTGAAAGGCCTGAGTTTTTATCTCCAGCGCTGCAAAGGAAAACAAAACCAATGAATAAAAAGCCACTCCCGTCATGTGTGACAATTGCTTATAATTACTCTGTTACTCCCAATAGACCCTAAGCTATATCACAAGTTCAGACTGAAGCTCATCAATCTTAACTGGATAAATAAGAAATAATTAAGAATGGTATAAGTGATCTGGTATATAAACATCTTTGAATCTGGAGTTATAGTTTGAAATTATTATACAGGGGCTAACTAGTGATCTACATATAATGCTTAAATATACCAAGGGCATGATAGCATAAGCCCTTGGTGAAAACTCTGGGACAGGCACATCAATAGCATAACCCAACACCTACATTTTTAGTATTTGGCTACTTAAATGTATTTATCCATTTGAGAGAGGATTTCATCCAGGAGGGAGAAAGTAATTATTCCTGTGACGATCTGCTATTACAGGCCTGAACTGCCACAGGCAAAGAGCCACCCAAAAAACCTATGCAGGGTGAGTCACAAAGACTCACCTACACTCTACACTGTGCCTGAATGAATTCTAGTTTCTAATCACACAGCTAATCATGAACATGAATGCTCTAAGATGGAAGATCTGGCTATTCGAGGGACATTTCTGTATTCTTGTGAGGGAGTCAGGAAACTGAGGTTCTAAAGTACAGGCTTTCAAATTAGTTTTTCTTTCTTTCCTTCTTTCTTCTCATCCCTTTCTTTCTTCCTTCCTTCTCCTCCCCCATTCTCTCTCTCTTTCTTTTTTTATTTAATGTTTTGGTTTGCATTTTTTTTTTTAAACAGGCTCTTCCTATGTAACTCTGGATGGCCTGGAACTTGCTACGTACATAATGCTGGCCTTTAACTCCCTGCAATCATTCTACCTCTGGTGTGGAGCCACTACGTCTGCATTGAACTTCTGAAGGATTTTCAAAGCATTTTCGTCTTCCTGAAAGAAAAGAAGGAACTTGGTTTGTGGATGGATTGTACCGTGCTTCTCAATAGCCTTGCAGGTTATTTGTTAACCTGTAGAAGGAGATCCATATTCTAATTCTAGCTCAAGCCATACATATGGAAATGGAAAATCACTTAACCTAACAGTACAATAATGAATATGTAAATTTGGCAGCATTTTAGACAGTGATAACTGCTATTAGAAAGAAAACAGCCTGGTGGAAGTGGCATGTTAGAGGCAGGCAGATCTCTGAGTTCAAGGTCAGCCTCGGCTACAGAGCAAGTTCCAGGACATTGAGAACTATAGAAAAACCCTGTCTCAAAAACCAAGAATAGAGCCATGTGTTTAACTAATATTCTATGGACACACACCTTAGTAAAGTATTGAAGACCCCCATACTCGGGAGACCCTTCCTCAAGTCTCAGGAAATAAAGAAATAGAAAATTGTGCAACAGAATAAGAATCATCAGAACTGTTTGCCACACATCTAATCTTTTTGGTTATTGATCAATAATTGTTGTAAGTTGTCAACACATTGGCACATAACTCATTCTAGAACACATTTTGAAATTGATGATTATCATTGTTATCTTAGAATTAGACTTTTCTGGTACACCTGTTAGGACCTGTTGCCAAGGGTTTCTAAACACCATTGAAATGAGGTGTTCAGCATTGCTCTCAAGTATAAAGTAGAAAAACAGCTTCACATAAGTTTCTACATGAATACTCTTCTTCTTTTTTTTTAAGTAGACAAAGAAGCGAAGGAGGAGGGAGAAATCCTTAACCATTTAAATTATTGTAGCCTTCTTGTATTAATAGAAGATGAAGGAGAGGTATATAGAATACAAACATCTTGGATCTAGCAAAGTGAATTCTCCAATGTGTCCCTTTGTTTTGAGACAGGGTCTCACTCTGTAGCTTTGAGTAGCATGGGATTACTAAGGTAGACTTAGCTGGATTCAAACTCATAGATATCCTCCTGCCTCTGTATTCCAATGCTAGGATTAAAGTTATACACTAACAGCCATGGCTGGTTTGGGGTTTTGATATTTTGCCATGAGGTATAATGTAGTTCAGGCTAGCTTTAAAGTACTTACTGATCCGCTTGCTCTCATTCCCGAGTGCTGGGATTATAGGCATGCACCACCACACCTGGCTCACAAATGCACTAGGAGTCTAATATCCTCCCACTCTACACCATTTATTGGAACTTCTTATTGAAGAGCCCCAAACTCAGGAGACCCTTCCTCAAGTCTCAGGAAATCACGACCACCCAAAGATCACAATAAACCATACCTGGATGCAGTCAGCAGAGGGTTTATTAGGGAAGTAATCTGGCAGCGAGCGGTCTCACTACCACTCACGCAGGAGTAGAGTTCGACGACTACAGCCAGTCCGAGGAGGGTATTAAAGGGAAAAACCACAAACCAGAGTAGTGGGGAGGGGGGGAGGGGTTGTCAAGGATACAAAACATAAAAATAGTGAAACATTCCAGAGGTACTCACACTAAATGATTAGAGTCATGTGAAAAATCACTCTACACACTCATTCTTCTCAAAAATGTAGTCTTACCATGTCACTGTCCCCTATACTGTCATTACAAAATATTTCTTACTTCCTCCGGTCACAGCCCCACCTAGATGGCTTGTATTTTTTTATGGTCAGGAATGTGTCTTCCTGCTTCGCCCCCCACCCCCACCCACAGGTGGGCCTACTGCCTGAGGCTTGAGGAATGTAATCCAACATGTGTCCTCTGATTCAGGGGCAATGTCCTTCACCCGGAATGTGCCCTGGGGTAGTGAAGGCCTGAAATCTTATTTTCAGTTCCGCATTCTGGAATCTGCACTTTTCCTACTCAGGTATAAGGCAAAAAATCTACACATATTTCATAAAATGGCCTTTATAATTTTTCACTCTACATCCCCACTTTTTCCGATTAGGTTATGTTTTTAATCATAAAAACTCAATTATTAATAAGTCCATTCCTACCCCACATTTTCTGATTTGGATCTTTAGAAAAGTTTAAACTCAAGTGTCATCATAATTATCATTTTCTTGACCTAAAGCTGTATATTGGTGTCGCAACACAAAAAGCTGAACAGCACTTATGCCTTCTTTAACAAAAGTTACTAATCTATTTAGAATGCAGGGGCCTATGGTTAAAAGCAAGAGTAAAATCACAAGAGGTCCAGCAAGGGAGGATAATAGGGTTGTCAACCAAGGGGACTTATTGAACCAATTTTTGAACCAACTTTGCTGCGCCTCTCTATCTTTCTGTCTCTGGTCTAACCTTTCTCTGAGTTTACTCAGAGAATCTCTTATCACTCCTGAATGGTCTACATAGAAGCAACATTCTTCCCTTAGAGTAGCACACAAACCTCCTTCCTTAAGAAACAGCAAGTCTAGTCCTCTTCTAATTTGTAGAACAACTTCTGAGAGGGAAGTCAATGACTCTTCTAACGTTGTTACTGACTGTTCCAGGGCTCTCAATCTACATCAATGGCAGTTCTCAACTGATGAAAATAATGAGGTGTCTGTATCAATGTAGCGGCACCTGTCCCCACACCTGTAGCCACTCCCAGGCCCAATATAACGGCTAGAGTCAAGGAAACAGGCTCCCTGCTGAAGCGTCTAGGGTGTATCTCAAACTCATGTTCAAGAGTACCTGCGGGGTGATAGTAAACCCGGGGAATTAACTGAACAAGTACACAATAATCTTTGTTCTCATCAAAGATAGCAGTGGAAACACATGGTGTTAGCCCAGAGCTGCAAGCCCACCATTATCAATTTCAGGTACTAAGAATCTGTTAACAGAGGTCTTTGGGCTCTTAAGAGTCTGGTTGCATAGATGTTTATAAACTTCTGGTGGATTTCCTACGCAGACCCCTTGTCCTGAAACTTCAGTAAGTGTTAATCTACTTTTACTGTTCCATATACAAGTGCTGTGGCTGGTGGTGGTGTTAAAAGTCCCTGTCATTGCAATACTTTCATAATAAGGGGGTCCTGAGGAGAGGCAGAGCCAACAGGATTTAGTCATGTTAGGTTGAGATCCATTTAATACAGTAAAGGCTTCCTGAATTAAATTTAACAGTCTCTGTCCAGTGCTTGGAATGGATGTAGCTGGAGTGAGAACGGAACTGAGGATGTTACCTTCCGTGGGTCTAGGAGGTGCCACTGGGGCAGCTGGTGGGGGTGGTTTCTGTTCAGATAACACACTATTGGGGCCTAAAGATTGGGCTGGAGGACTCTCTATTTTCAGGCAGACAAGAGGGCGAGATCCCACCCCACCTCCAGGTTCATAAAAGACTATGCCCCAGGTCATACCATTGTACCATCTAGAAAAGTCTGTCGCTTTTCCCTTCTCAGTGAATTGCATCTTTATGTAGTCTAAATCGGTTGGGGAGCATGGCTTCTCTTTATACAGTCCCATTATCGCATGTGGTCCTGGTCCTGAGTTAGCAAAAGAAAAAGTCAGTCTATCCCCAGTGGATGATGTAGCCCACTTCTAATCTCCATCATTTGAGGTGACACAGCTCCACTTCCCACAGAAGAATTCTTGGAGTCTCCCACAATGTGTATCCTTATCAGACTCAGGACAACTGTAAAACCCATAGCTGCGCACTAAGTTGGGGGGGAAGCTCCTGGCCGCAGGGTTGATCTGACAGAGACAGAAGTATAAGGCAGGCCACCATGTTCCCAGGGGGGCAACCTGTTGGGTACTGTTTATAACAGCGCCAGTAATTGGGTCCACAATTTGCCAGGTGAGTTGTTGAGGGGTATGGAAATTGGGGCTCTTACTCAGAGCAGCGTTTACGAAACAGGCACAGCTTAAGAGGGTTATCAGTCTTTTCCAAGGCCCATTCATCTTGCTGAGAGTCTAGAGGTGCTCTTTTCACATGGGAAGCGTGGATCCGTGAGGCTATGCCGTCCACTTTCACTGCTGTAGGGGTGGTCAAGAGGACCAGGTACTGGCCTTTCCACCGTGGCTCAAGGTTGCCCGTCTGATGTCTCCTCACCAGCATGGCGTCTCCAACCTCGAACTGGTACAGCTACAGCACTGGGTCTTCTTTTGGAGCATAAGAGTTCTTCAAAGCTCCCCAGATCTCATTCTTTACAGTTTCTAAGGCCTTTGGTTGGGCTAGAACAGGCAGAGGAGGAATATAGCGATCATCAAAGCGTGCTACACTCTCAAGGGTCTCATAGATGGGAGGTGGGGATCCATAAAGAATCTCAAAAGGAGTAAGTCCTAGGACTCTGGGCGTATTTCGAACCCGGAATAGGGCAAGAGGGAGCAAGGCTGTCCAATCATTTCCGCCAGTTTCAATGGACAATTTAGTCAGGGCCTCCTTAATGGTTCTATTCATCCTCTCTACCTGTCCTGAACTCTGGGGTCAGTAAGAACAATGTAATTTCCAATCAAACCCCAATTGTCTGGCCAATCCCTGACTTACCTGGGTGACGAAGGCAGGCCCGTTGTCTGACCCAATTACCGTAGGTACTCCAAACCTGGGTAGAATCTCTTCCAGTATCTTCTTGGCCACCACAGTAGCAGTTTCCTTTTTGGTGGGAAATGCCTCAACCCATCCTGAGAAAGTGTCTATAAACACTAGGAGATATTTGTTACCATATCTGGCTGGTCTTACTTCAGTGAAATCAACCTCCCAATATGAACCAGGTCGGTCTCCCCGCAGCCTGGTTCCTTTTACCTCTTGAGGTGGTGACCGGTTTGTGAAAGCGCATGCTTTACACTCTCGCACTAGCTTGTGAGCTAGTTTCTTCAGCCTTGGAATCTTATACCAAGACTGGGCCACTATCTCCATCATCTTTTCAGGTCCCAGGTGGGTCCACTGATGAAGCCCAGATAGATAATGTAGGCTTTCTTCCTCTGATAGGGGCACTGGCTTAGCCCATGGCAGCTAATAGGGTCAGGGACCTTGAGCCTGAGTTTGACGGCTAAAATCATGGGTCCCTGAGCAGCCTTCTTTGCTTCAATGTCAGCCATCTGATTTCCTTTAGCAACAAAGTCAGTTCCTTTCTGATGGCCAGGACCTTTTTTGGAAGGTGGATTGCCTCTAAAAGGTTTAAAATCTCTTCTTTGTTCTTAATGTCTTTACCTGCTGAGGTTAATAACCCTCTCTGTTGGTAGATAGCACCGTGTACATGAGCAGTAGCAAACGCATATCTACTGTCAGTATAGATGTTTACTTGTTGTCCCTCTGCCAGTTTTAGGGCTTGTGTTAGAGCCACTAGTTCTGCTTTCTGCGCTGAGGTTCCTTCTGGCAGAGCTGAGGCCCACACTGTCTTTTTCCCATCTACCACTGCTGCTCCTACTTTTCACTTACCCTCAACCACGAAGCTGCTCCCATCAGTGAACCAGGTCTTCACCCCTGGCCAGGGCTTATCAGTCAAGTCTGGACTGCTGGATGTTTCTTCAGCCAGTATTTCTTCACACTGGTGGATCACAGAGCTGTCAGCCTAGGGTAGCAGGGTGGCAGGGTTTAGGATGGCCGGTGGGGCAAAGGTGATACGCTCAGTCAAGAGGAGACTCTGGTAATGTGCCATTCTGGCATTTGTCATCCAGCGATCGGGAGGTTGTCTGACTATGCTCTCCAGAGTGTGGGGGACCACTATTGACAGTTTTTGGCCCAAGGTTAGTTTATCAGCATCTCTCACTAGTAGAGCCGTAGCTGCTATGGCCCTTAGACAGGCAGGCCAACTACTGGCTACCGGGTCTAGCTTCTTTGAGAGATACGCCACTGGGTGCTTCCATGGTCCCAGAGTCTGAGTCAAAACTCCCCTAGCGATCCCCTTCCTCTCATCTATATAGAGGGTGAAAGGCAAGGTCAAGTCTGGTAAGGCCAAGGCTGGGGCTTCTAGCAGAGCCTTTTTCAAAGCATCAAAGGCTTTTTGATGTTCCTCTGTCCAGACAAACTCCCCTTGTTCTTTAGTCAAGGAGTATAACGGTGCTGCCAGGGTGGCAAAATCTGGGATCCACAGTCTGCAGAACCCAGCTGTCCCAAGAAATTCTCTTACTTGATGAGGGATCAACTGACATTATCAGTTCACTTTCATGAGTTCCAGAAGTTTTGCTATCAACACTTCAATACTCTAGTATGTGTATTAGCTATCTATGTCTGTTTATCACATGATTCTCAAAGATTAACAGTTTAAAATAAATAATTTAAAAGTGTTTAAACAGCCAGGCGGTGGTGGCACACACCTTTAATCTCAGCACTTGGGAGGCAGAAGCAGGTGGATTTCTGAGTTCGAGGCTAGCCTGAGCCTGGTCTACAGAGTGAGCCAGGACAACCAGGATTACACAGAGAAACCTTGTCTTGAAAAACAAAAAAAAAAAAAAAAAAAAAAAAAGTGTTTAAACAATAAACACTTATTATTTTGTATTATTTGTGAGGAAGAAAAATCTGGAGTCATGTAGTCTGTAGATTCTGTGTCAGAAGTCCTTATGAAGATGGGTGGTGCTGGCACATGTCTTTTATTCCAACACTCAGGAGGTGGAGGCAGGGGCATCTCTGAGTTTGAGGTCAGCCTGGTCTACAGAGTAAGTTCCAGGACAACCAGAGGCCACACAAAGAAATTGTCTCAGGAGAGAGAGAGAGAGAGAGAGAGAGACACGTTCAACCATGTATACATATAGTGAGTTGGGAGTGAGCCTGTACTATATTAGATCCTGGCTCATAAAACCAAAAAATAAAAAATGAGTCCTACTAATGATAATCTAATAATAAACGTGGTCAGTATGAAATAAGCTGCTGGACATGTTGTCTCACAACTGTAATTGCTGTACCCAGGAGGATGAGACAAGAGAATTGTCTTGAGTCAAAGCGAGTCTGGGCTACATAGTAAGTTCCAAGCTAACCTGTGCTACAGAGTGAAACTATCTCAAAAAGCCAAAATATATAAATAAATAAAACATGAAACAAGCTTGCGATTAAGATAGAAATACTAAATGGGTAACTATGTATGTTATTGTCAATTTAATTTGTAATAAAGTCAGTTGGGAACAGTGGTGTATACCTATAATCCTAGCACTGGGAGACTGAGGCTGGGCTTGGAAAGCTGAAGTGTAGCCTGTGCTGTATAGGCCTAAAAGAGGCATAGAACAGAAAAAAAACAAAACAAAACCCAACAACAACCTCCTAGCTTGTGAGCTCGTCCTATGAACCTGTGGCCACATGTCTCAGTAAAAGGACCATCTGAGGCCAGACTCAATGGTTCTCCACTGCCTCTGTGGTTCTCTGTGAATTTGTTGACAACTCTCTTGTTCTACCTTTTGTTCACAAGTCTCCTTGACTCTATAGATGTTATAAAAATTTATGACATCTCTGCTGGCTGCTTTCTGTCAACTTCTCAAACTATGGGAAGGAGTCTTAGAGTCTTGATTCACACACACACACACACACACCACACACACACACACCTCTATCTCATTACCTGTAGGCAAATCAGTAGGTCATTTTCATGATGGTGAATAGTGCTGCCCCTGGGCACATGGTCCTGGGATGTATAAGAAAGCAAGTAAGCAGGACATGTGGGACAAGCCTGTAAGCAGTGTTTCTCCATGACTTCAGAACTTGCATTTAGGTGCCTGTCCTGTCGGAGAGTCTGCCATGATTTCCTTCAGTGATAGACTGTTACCTGAAAGTGTAAGATGAAATAAAACCTTTATCTCATAGTTGCTTTTTTTTCATGGTATTTAAAAAAGCAATAAAAAAGTAAATAATGCATCACCATACTGCAATAGGTAGAGCTGATGTGTAATTTTAATTTTAGCACTTACAGGTAGGAAGATCAGAAGTTCTGATCATTCTCATCTGCACAGGCAAAAGATCCCATTTCACATGCTTCTCTCAAAAAAGAGAAACATACATAAAAATACATGTATATATGTGACAGTATAGAATGGTTTTATAAAAATGGAATTATAGAGAATTTTTACATTATAAAGTTTAGCTTACATTTTTTTTTTTTTTTTTTTTTTTTTTTTTTTTTTGGTTTTTCGAGACAGGGTTTCTCCGTGTAGCCCTGGCTGTCCTGGAACTGTAGACCAGGCTAGCCTCGAACTCAGAAATCCGCCTGCCTCTGCCTCCCAAGTGCTGGGATTAAAGGCGTGCGCCACCACCGCCCGGCTAGCTTACATTTTTAAATTAGATTTTTTTTTTTGTTTTATTTTATGTGTGAGTGTTTTGCTTGTACTGAAGACCCCCATACTCGGGAGACCCTTCCTCAAGCCTCCGGATCTCGACCACCCAAAAATCACAAGAAACCATACCTGGATGCAATCAGCAGAGGTTTATTAGGGGAGGAGCCGGTGGTCAAAAACGGCAAGCTCTTTAGCTCCAAGAGCAGGGTTTTTGGCCCCGTGTGGTGGGTTAAAGGGTCTTTTATAGCATGGGGTGGGGGGAGGAAGGCATTTTTGCGCTCTTACACATGATTGGTTGCTTTACAAATTTTGAACATAGCACTGGGAAGACCAAGGGAGGGGTAACCAAGAACAGTGGAACATTTCAGAGAATCTAGCCCAAATGATCTAGAGTCATGTGAGATCACTCTGCACACTCATTCTTCTCAAAAATGTGGTTTTCACCATGCTATTGTGTCCTATTCTGCCATTTCAGATTACTATCTTTACTTTTTCCTGCTATAGGGCTATGGCCCCACCTAGGTGGTAGCATCTTTATCTGTAATCAGGAATGTCTTCCTGCCTTGGGCGTGGCTTGGGGAATGTAATCCAGCAAGTGTCCTTCACCTGGAATGTGAAGGCCTGAAATCTTATTTTCAGTTCCGAGTTCTGTAAGGCAAAAATCTCTACACATATTTCATAAAATGGCCTTTATAATTTTTCACTCTACAGTACTCTGTGTGTGCATCAGGTACATGTTTCTGAGGAGGCCAGAAGAGCACCTCAGAGCGCCTGGAAACTGCATGATTGGGAGCCATTATATAGGTGCTGAGATTTTGTTTATGTGTTTTTTGTTTTGTTTGTCTTTTTTTCTAACACAAGGTTTCTCTGTATAGCCCAGTCTGTCCTAAAACTTGCTGTGTAGACCAGGCTGACCTCAAACTCAGAGATCTACCTGCCTTTGCCTCCCAAATGCTGAGATTAAAGGTGTGCCACCACTACCTGGCTAGATGCTAAGAATTTAACCAGGTCATTTGCAAGAGGACTAAGTGCTCTTAACCATGGAGCCATCTCTCTAATCCCACACATTTTTGCCCTTTCTATGAAAAACACATCCTGGAAGCTGGGATCAGAACCACTCTACTTCTAATTTTATTACTTGGGAGCTAGAGCAGGAGGGTCAGGTGTTTCAGTATAGCCTTAGCTACAACCAAGAGCTTGAGACTAGTCCAAGCTACACAAGACTTTGTCTCTAAAATAAATAGAAACAAAGAAAGAAACAAAGAAAGAAAGAAAGAAAGAAAGAAAGAAAGAAAGAAAGAAAGAAAGATGCCCTGGGGATATGTCAGCATCCATCCATTGTTGTTTTTTTCTATTTTTTCTATTGTTCTTTGTTTTGTTTTGTTTAAAGACGGGGTTTTTCCTGTGTAGCCTGGCTGACCTGAAAGTCACTTTGCAGACCAGGCTAGCCTCTTGAATCTCATAGAGAGCCATTTGCCTCTTGTGCCCTTCCCCCAGCCTTAAGCAGACCTGAAAGACCTTGTTTACCACAACAGACTAAGTGATAGGATCTAGGTGGAGTTACCCACCTTGGCTGCCCAGAACTTACAAGAAGAACTGCCCCTTGAGACATCTCCGGCTTCGACAAAGGATGGGTTCTCCCACCCATCTCCGGCTAAAACAAAAAAGGGTTTTGGTGGAGCTTCCTCTTTAAATTGAGAGCTGAACATTAAATTTTGAGCCTTGATGAGAGAACTTTGTCTTGGCTTCATCTCTTCTCGCCCTCCCTCCATCCTTTTTTTCATTCTCAGCCCCCCTTTCAGGTGAACTCAGTTGATCCGTGGCCGCAGGCTCAGACTCTGCCTCCTGAATAGGGATTAAAGGCTTTCTCCACCACTACCTAGCTTAATTCATTGTTTTTCTTTAAAGAATTCAGTATTACTCTTTGGCATAAGTGTAACAGTATCACTTTAGAGGAGATCCATAAGCTGGGAATGTAGAAATGTGAGTCCTTATTCTCCTTGGCCCACTGCACCTGAACCTCCCTCCCAGCTGAGAGGATTCTCCATGGAAATTGATTGCTTGAGACAGACTGTGGGGGAAACGTCAAAAAAAAAAAAAAAAAAAAAAAAAAAAGCTGAAGTCATTAGGAATCAAAAAGATTTGGTTTGAGAAACACCCTAAAGGGAAAAAAATCAACATACACTTAAATCTTTGCTCAACCACAGGTCTTCTCTTGTTTAAAAACTCCACTCTTCAAAGACTTTCAATGCCCTTAGAAGACACAGGTTCCTCAGAAGATTAGGCATTTCAGAGCCTGTCTGGTTCATGCTTCCTTATATTGTATGCGTCACCATTTTGTTCTCAAAAGCTCATACTGATTTCTACACTTTGTGAAAATTACACTTATGTTCTCTCTCTGTGTGTGTGTGTGTGTGTGTGTGTGTACTTGTTGCCATGATGTGTGTACAACTGCTAGTGTGAGAACAAAATTTGAAAGCAGCATTGTAACAATAACAAAAATTCATGGTCAGCAAAGACCACCAACAATTTGTTAAATATAGTCATAATAAAAATATTAAGCCCCTGCAGGGGCAGGGTGACAAAAAATAAGGCATGCAAGGGCGTGCCCAGACAAGTCCAAACAAGCCCAAGTGAGTAATGGGCTATCTGGTGTTTACTTCTCTCTCCCTCCCTTTTCTGGGAGGTCCGAGTTTCTACAAGTTCTGCCAGTTCTGCAAGTTGCTGATGTTTGAAATATCCAATCATGTGTAAGCGCACGAAAAATGCCTTCCTTCCCCCCACCCCATGCTATAAAAGACCCTTTAACCCACCACACGTGGCCAAAAACCCTGCTCTTGGAGCTAAAGAGCTTGTCGTTTTTGACCGCCGGCTCCTCCCCTAATAAACCTCTGCTGATTGCATCCAGGTATGGTTTCTTGTGATTTTTGGGTGGTCACGATCCGGAGGCTTGAGGAAGGGTCTCCCGAGTTGGGGGTCTTCATTTGGGGGCTCGTCCGGGATATGCGACCACCTTAATCCAAGAACCACGCTGGGAGGTAAAGGGACACCGCGTTTTTCTGTCTGGTTGTTGTGTGACCTTTTATATAAATTGCCTGGTTTTTCATGTACTGATTTCTGGTTTTTCAATGTGCGGGTTTGCCTAAATCGTCTGATTTCTCGTGTGCTAGGGTTTGCCTAATCGTGTGCTGTTTTGTCTAGGTTTGTTTAAGTTATTTGGTTTCTAAGTTGTTTGTGCCCGTCTGTCTGGATTATTTGGTTTCTGAAAAGTGCACTTCGGTTTGGACTGGCAGCTGTTTCTGTCTCGTGAGGGGCAGTAAACCATTCGTTTCGAGAGGAGATGAATGAGTGATTAGCAGACGTGCTGGAGAGTCACTAGCTGCTGCACCCCCAGAGACGTTTGGGGGTTCTTCTAGGTGCCGGAGAGGACGTGGAATCCCTCTTGGCTGGCACTGGTGATTGAGACGGATTTTTTTGTTAGTCTTTTTGTGTGTTAACAATGAAACTAGAGAGAAATGGTCAGAAATGGCCACCGTGGTTGTTATGCTCTCATGGCAGTGAGTCTATTTTTAGTTTGTTCATTGCTGGCTTGTTAGAAATCTGGTAGACTTGGTCAGCCTATGCTGGACCAAGTTGTCTGAATCTGTTAAATCTGAATCTGTGAAGACTGACTGCGTTGTCTGGTTATTGGAGTCTTACTTGGAAGGCGAGAGGCCTTCCAGAAGGTCAGGGGATCTGACCGTTGGATTTCAGGGGGAAGGCGAGAGGCCTTCCAGAAGGTCAGGGGATCTGACTGTCAGGTTTCAAGAGACTGAGCGCTCCTACTTGGGAGAAGAGGTGGAATCCTTCTCCATCTGGGGTCGTGACCAAATGTAGTTAAGTGTTATTTGTGCCACCCATGGCAGGGGTGAGCTATCTGTGTTTTATGTACCACCCGTGAGAGGGGTGAGCTATTTGTGTTGTTTTTTTTATATGTGTGTGTCTTTTCTTGGCAAATCATCTGTGTGTTAGCTGTTAATCTACTGTGTTAAACATCTTGAGTTAAAAATAGGTAACATGATTGCCGGCAGAGAGAGGAATGAAGCCGCCGGTACAAGAATACAATTGCAGAAAGGCGGGCAGGTCCTTTAATAAGGGGCAGCTACCTCGGTTCGTGCTCGTGGTTCGTGTTCCTACAGCCCGCCTACCGCATGTAGGGTATGCTTCAGGTAACAGCACATGGAGGGTGCCCTCACCAGCCCGCTCACCCAGCCCACACTTGGCGGGCGACAACTCGTGGTTCCCCAGCACAGCAACAGCGTGCAACAGCTACCTAGTTTGGTATTCCTGGCTGTACTGGGTACCTTGAGGTCACTAGTGCAACAAATGGCGGTTTTCCACCTGCTGCCTATGAAGATAGATGAGAACCCAGGTGATAAAAAAAGAAAAAAAAAAACCTGGCAGTGGAGCCAGGACAGCTAGACAGACAGCCGCAGCAAGATTGTTCACCTGAGAGTTAATTATTATTATTATTTTTTTTTTTTAAAAAAGAGAGACAAGAACTAGTTAAAACTGCTTACTTAATTTAGTTTAAAACTTACTTGTGAGGCTGTCTTGATTTACACAAGAAAAACTGATAATTCGCCCTGCTCTGTGGCCAGGAAAAGGGCACCAGCAGAAAAAAAAAAGTTGATAATGATTTTTTCCAGTTTAATAAGTAAAAGAGTGCTTTTTTCTAAACTTACAGCTTAAAAGTTACAGGCTGTCCTGAGTCAGAAATTATATATAACCTTCAGTTTTGATAGATTTTCTAGCCATTACTGTTTGAGACAATTTCATTATTTATATGAGATTTTCATTAAGATTTGGTTCAAAGATGAGCGTTCTGACAAGATAAAATTGAAAAAGTGATGAAGACTTGTGCTCTTATGTTAGACATAAAAATGTTTACTTTATTGTTCTTGTTATATATCACTTCTAAAATAATATTCTAATCAGAAATAACTCTTTAAAAGGTTTTTATAGAACTATGACCAAAGTTTCTATTTTATTAAAAATTAAATTCAAATAAGTGTCAAATGTAACTCAAGTTGCCTTTTAAAAATTGTTAATACTGTGTAAACCTTTAACATCGTAATAGTCCTTACTGTGAAATGCTATAGATAAGGCTATTTGTTCTGATTTGATTTCTTTCTTAGAGCTTCAGAGGTGAGCTCACATTACACTTGTGGACAAGGTACTGTTTGCAGACTGAATTAGGTTATGGTCTCTAGTGTGATATAAACAACAGTCATGCAGCCTCACAGATACATTAGTCTGTACAGAGTCCTAAAGACTATTTACTGCTTTTACAGGTGATCAAAGTAATAAATAAGATAAGAGCCTTTCTTCCACAAGACCCTTGTAGGTTCTGGCCTTCAGGAGTAGAAAACAAGAGACGACACCGAAAGAATGTTCCCTCAAACATGGGGACCCCATCAATTGATCAGGCTGTGGTCAACAGTGGGTTACAAAAGGTAAGGGACACCCAAAGGCCCACGCCAGATTCCATTGACAGGTCTTGAGAGAGCTAGAGACATTCTGTCAGTGTAGACAAGACTTCAGAGGCTAGAGAGACTACAAAATGAGTCATTAAAAGATTTAGGAAGTATACTATACTATATCAGGGAAAAAGGAAAAGAGTAAAAAAAAAAAAAAAAAGAAAGATAAGATAGATGAGATCATAGGACAGGGTTAAAATTATTGGTGATAATAGCAAGTGAGAGAAGGTTAAGGAGTAGAGAGAAGTTGCTGGGAAAGTCTAAAAAAAAAGGATAGAAGGTTTACTGTAAGTTGCTGTGAAAGTCTAGAGGAAAAGAGTGGAAAAGATAGAAAGTCTAGAGAGAGAAAGAAAAAAAAAGGTGACAGGAAAAGAATTTACAGAAAGCAGAGAAGAGGGACTCTAATCAAAGGGAGATAAGAAACTCCTTTAAAAAAAAGACCAGTGTGCACATTGCGAGTGAAGGAGCCAGCTTCGGGTCCAAGAGTGCCCTAACAAATAGAAGCCAGGGCCAAGAAATCCCAGGCCTTGAAAAACATCCCAGATGGTGAAGATATTAGCTCTGTGTGAAGACAGCGATTAAGATAGACAGGGTCCTCTTCCAGGCCAATGGGCCAAATATATTTATGGACTACCCGAAAATGGTGGACTAAGAGATGGGCCTGGGTATCCCATTCATTTATGGTCATCCTAGACTGTTCCTACCCTCTGTTGGGTTGAGACTTACTCCCCAGGATTGGGGCCCAGACAGGCTGCAACTAACTGACAAGAACTCACGGGTAGAGGAAAGGCTCCTCCTACTGACTCCAGCTGGGAGCCGAGGTAACGTGCTTTACAGACGGGAGCAGTTTTCTCCATGCTGGTCAGAGGCAAGCCAGCACTACTGTGGTGGACACAAATGTCATCTGGACTGACTCCCTACCCCTGAGATCATCGGTGCAGAGAACGACCTTGGAACTTGGGGCTGACAAGAAGACCAACATCTGCATGGACAACAGGTATGCTTTTGCCACAGCACATGTCTGCAGGACTACATACCAAGAGAGGAAACCCTGATGAAGCCAGCAACTGTGAGTACTCATTGCCCAGGACACCAAAAGAGAGGAGACTCAGTGCCTGAGGCAATAACTGGACAAATCAAGTGTCTTGATATGGGAGCCTGTTCCAGTTGTGGGCCTAAGAGATGGCCTCACTTAAAGCACAGAATAAGAAAAAGAACTCAGACTGCTAGCCATCCTGCCAGATACTATCTAGAGAAAAAAGAGATAATAGTGCACACAAGAAGGGAAAACTATACTCCCCAGAAAGCAAAGGATTTACCAGGCTAAATACACAGATGGACTCTTATAGATATGAGTACAACCAAGTAGCCAAGAGACTTAAAGCGTATAAGGGACCTTAGGTTCTGAGCCAGAGAAATAATAAGACTTAGAATAGATAAGAAATACCTAGGAGAAAACAGC
This sequence comes from Arvicanthis niloticus, assembly GCF_011762505.2. Classification (NCBI taxonomy): domain Eukaryota; kingdom Metazoa; phylum Chordata; class Mammalia; order Rodentia; family Muridae; genus Arvicanthis; species Arvicanthis niloticus. Next base: position 21,322 of record NW_023046389.1, read on the forward strand.
CTAGAATAGGGACCTTCCCGAGGTTTTAAGTGTCCTAGGTAATTAGATCAGAGAGCAGTTTTAAGGTAAGTCAGAAATTGAAGATCCACTGTTTATATTGTCTCCAAAGCTCAGGACAGGTAGAGAGAATATACAGCACCCTAAAATTAAACTACCCTTGGGAACTGGCGCTGGCTAGAGTGTCCCTTGTCCTTGCTCCATACCCAGAATGCCCATTTTGTGTGAGAAATGATTTTTCAAGATACTAAAAGACTGTTCCTGGTGCTGTGGACCATCCGACCTCCTTGAAGTTCACCATCACCACCCTGTGACTGATGCCAACTGGAGAAGATCCAGATGCCTGAACAACCCCCTACTCTTTGGCTCCAGGTCTTCTGCTATTCTACAAGGCTAAAGAAGCAGCAGGCCTTGACTCCTGAGACCACCCCAGAGGCACAGGGAAAATGCTGCCTTGGAGGGTGGGACTTAGTGTGTGTACACCCAAGGTTAAATGACAGCTTGTGATTACAAGATTGAAGTTGAAATGTGAATCTAGAGTTATATAGATTTGTTCCTTTTGCAATTTCTCTTTATTATATATGTGATTATATATATATATAGACAGCTATGTGCCACAAAATGTAAAAAAGTCAGAAGACAACTTTAAAAGTATGTTACAAAGAAAAAAAAAGTGTTTTGAGACCCTAGTCAGTAAAATGGAGCCCAAGGAGTCGTGATAACAGATACTTAGTGCCTAAAAATGATAAATGGTGAGTTTACAGTCCAAGATTAACCCTTTATATATCTACTTCTGTCTTTGATGAGGTCAAAGATTATTGTGTACTTGTCTAGCTAGTCTCCTAAGTTTATTACCACCCTGAAGGCACTTTTTAATGTGAGTTTGAGATACGCCCTAGACACTTCTGCAGAGAGCCTATTTCTTTGACCCTAGCTATCATACTGAGACTTGGAGTGGCCACAGGAATGAGAACAGGTACTACTACACTAATACAGACACCCTGTTATTTCCAATAGCTAAGAGCTGCCATTGATATAGATTTGAGAGCCTTAGAACAATCAGTACTTCCCTTTCAGATATTGTTCTGCAGAACAGAAAAAGATTAGACTTGCTGTTTCTTAAAGATAGAGGACTATATGCAGCCCTCAAAGAAGATTGTTGTTTTTATGCTGATCACACTGGGATAGTCTAAGACTCAATGCAGAGACTTAGAGAAAGATTAGACCAGAGACAGAAAGATAGAGAGACACAACAAAGTTAGTTCAATAAGTGCCCTTGAGGTTGATGACCCTACTCTCTGCTGTGGCCGGTCTCTTGATAATAATTATTTTTTTACTTTTGGTTTTAGGCCCATGTGTCATAAATAGATTGCTAGCTTTTGTTAAAACTAAAATAGATACTGTTCAATTAATGTTGTTAAGACAAAGAGATGAAATTATAAAAAACAACATAGAAGATACTGATCGTTAACTTTAAGATTAAAGTTATTCCAAACTAAAGGAGTCGGGAATGTGAGAACAAAATTTGAAAGCAGCATTGTAACAATAACAAAAATTCATGGTCAGCAAAGACCACCAACAATTTGTTAAATATAGTCATAATAAAAATATTAAGCCCCTGCAGGGGCAGGGTGACAAAAATAAAGGCATGCAAGGGCATGCCCAGACAAGTCCAAACAAGCCCAAGTGAGTAATGGGCTATCTGGTGTTTACTTCTCTCTCCCTCCCTTTTCTGGGAGGTCCGAGTTTCTACAAGTTCTGCCAGTTCTGCAAGTTGCTGATGTTTGAAATATCCAATCATGTGTAAGCGCACGAAAATGCCTTCCTCCCCCCACCCCATGCTATAAAAGACCCTTTAACCCACCACACGTGGCCAAAAACCCTGCTCTTGGAGCTAAAGAGCTTGTCGTTTTTGACCGCCGGCTCCTCCCCTAATAAACCTCTGCTGATTGCATCCAGGTATGGTTTCTTGTGATTTTTGGGTGGTCACGATCCGGGGGCTTGAGGAAGGGTCTCCCGAGTTGGGGGTCTTCACTAGAAGACAACTTGTAAGATCTGATTCTCTCCTTCTACCATGTGGGACCTGGGGATCAAACGCAGATTGACAGGCCTGACAGTAGTACATTGTGATAGCTATTCTTGGTTGTCAACTTGACTACATCTGCAGTTAACTAAAAATTCAAGCAGCTGTGCACATCTATGAGGGACTTTTCTTGACTGGATCATTTGAAGTCAGAAAACTCCCTGGTAATCCAGATCACTTGAAGGCAGACGACCCACTTCAATTCTGGGCCTCTCCTTGGGGCAGCCTATATAATGGACAGGAAAAATGGAAGCTTTTGATTTTTCCTGCTTGTCTTCACTTTCACTGGCAAGTTCATCTGTCCTGCTACTGAGGCATTCCATTACTGTTATTAGAGCTGTTGAATTTTAAAGATCCAAAACCAGGGGACACGGTCCCCCAGAGACACTCATAGATGTGGGACTCATTGCAATAGCATGAGGTTTATTAATAAATTAATAAAAACCAGTGCACTGGAGTTCTCTTGTATGCCAGCAAGAAGAACCCCGAATTTTAGCTCTGGGCAGCTTATATACTATTCGTACAAAATTTATGAGGGTAGTTATACAATTATTTCTTATACATTAACCATAAAGGTCAAACTCCAACAACAGTTCCTAGGCTCAGTTTCTGTTCCCAAGCCTGGTTGCTAAGTAACTCAAATTTGCACCTTATCTTTTTACAACAAAACAGGTCAGTTGCCGGGCAGTGGTGGCGGACGCCTTTAATCCAGCACTTGGGAGGCAGAGGCAGGCGGATTTCTGAATTCGAGGCCAGCCTGGTCTACAGAGTGAGTTCCAGGTCAGCCAAGGCTACACAGAGAAACCCTGTCTCGAAAAAAACAAAACAAAAACAAAAACAAAACAAAAAAAAAGAATTGCAAGAAAACACAACCAAATAAGTGAAAGAATTAATCATCCAGGTTTTACTGTGTTAAGGGCTCATAAACTCTTATCTTGGAACTCTTATCTTATCTCTTATCTTCTTCCTGGAATGTTTGTTTGAGTCTTTGGAATGTGCTTCTCCTGGGATGTGTCCCTGGGGGAAGTTAATGTTTGAATCTAAACTGAAATAGGAGCTTTTTATTAATTTTAAGTTTCTATAGAGCCACATTTTCCTTTTCTTTCTTTCTTTCTTTCTTTCTTTCTTTCTTTCTTTCTTTCTTTTTTCTTTTTTTTTCTTTTTTTTTTTTTTTTTTTTGAGACAGGTTCCCACTATATATATCCCTAGTCTGGAACTATCTAAGGTGAATCAAACTGGTCTTTAAATGCATGGAAATTCACCTGATTCTGCTTCTCAAGTGCCAGAACTAAAAGTGTTTAGCACCAAAAAGTACTGGGATTAAAAGCGTGCACAGCCACACCTGGCCATTTTTAAACATTTTAGGATCCTGCATTAGTTACTTCCCTGTTTCTGTTATAAAACACCAGAACCAAGGTCACTTATAGAAAAAAAAGTCTATTTGGGTTTATACTTTTAGAGAGATAAGAGTCCTTCACCATCACTTGGGGAAGCATTTTAACAAGCAAACATGTTTCTCGGATTGAAGCTAAGAGCTTGCATCTTGACTCATTTAAAAAAAGGCCAAAAAAATATGTGAGTGGTACATGATTTTGAAGTCTTACAGCCCACACCCAGAGATCTATTTCCTGTAGCATGGCTACACCTTCTATGTCTCCCCAAACAGTGCCACCAACTTGGGATCAAGTATTCAAATAACAGAGATTATGGAGGACACTTATCATTCAGACCATCATATTCTATACTCTCATGGCCATATAATAATGCAAAATGCATTTAGCTCAATTTCAAAAGTCCCTATATACTTTCACAGCCTCAATACTGTTTCAAAGTTCCAAGTTCTTTTAAGATTCAAATAACCTCTTAGCTGTAACTCCTTGTAAAAATCAAAAAAGCAAATTACATACTTCCAACACACTGTAACAGAATATATATGCTACCATTCCAAAAAGTACAAATGAGGTTATAGTGAGGAAACATGGGACCAAACCAAGACCAAGGCAAATCCCAAATCCTGAATCTTCATGACCAATATCAAAGGGTTTAGATGGCTCTGCCCATCCCAATTTGCTCCCTACAAGATACTTCCCTCTCTTGGGTTGGTCCTACTTCCTGTATGAAGCTCTCCTTATCAGAAATTCCATGGATCTGGCTTGCTCAAAGTCTTGGGATTTCCAGTGTAACCTCGGCTTCATTTTCACAGTGTCATGCAATGACTTCTCAGGACCTCCCTTGCCATAGGCCTGAAACCTCCATCTTCTTCTACAGATTTCTTGCTATTCACCTACATCTGTCTCCCATATATTTAGTAGAGCAGTGATCTCTACATACCTTGGATTCCAGCAGCACTTAGTAAGTATCGCTAGAAACTAATTGAAGCAGAAACTATCCATTTTCAGATACTCAACTTAAATTCTCCCAAATGTTTACTTTGAAACTGAACATTAAGAAGGAACACCAACTGATGGACCAGGGAATCATGTTTCCACACACATTTGATCACCTCTGAGAACTGCCAAAGAGATCTTGCCTATAATAAATCACTAAAGTAATCTGTGCTACCTGCTCTTATTTGTAGTTTTGATCATGTGGCCATGCACACAGAAGACTGATTTTTGAACTAGATAGTAACAGTCACAAATCATAGCCAGGAAGAGCTACCAATTCTGGTTTTGGTGACTAGCACTATTTAATGTCTGACTCTGGCAGGATAACATTACCTATGATCTTCCAGATGCCCTCCAAGGTCCAGGTAAGACTTTGAGAAGCAATGAAGTTTGTCAAGTAGTTAGATACTAATGTATGGGGGAGGGGTGTGTATGTAAGATTGGTATTAGTCACATGTGAGTTCCCAAGACAGGATATATGGACTATCAGGACCTGGAAGGCAACAAACATATTTGTCTGATGGTCTTTCTTGCCCTGATAACCCTAAGCAAGGTTATAGAATGTTTTGAAAGTGGGAGGCAAGTGGGATGAATGTGGGAGAGCTGGGCATCTGTGTCTGCCCCACAGAAATTTAGATGAAATAATAAGATTGTTTGAGAGCCATCTAAATGCTAAGAAAAACTCTAAGGTGCTCATTCTCAAAGAAGTGTGCGGCCAGCAGCTATGGGAAATCATTTCTACTTTTGTACAGGGTGAAGGGAAATGTAAAATGGTAAACTATGATGATAAAAGTTATAAATGAATCAACACACTTGCTGTAGTGATTGATGCTTAAGAACAGGAAAAGTGCACGCCTTTAATCCCAGCACTTGGGAGGCAGAGGCAGGTGGATTTCTGAGTTCGAGGCCAGCCTGGTCTACAGAGTGAGTTCCAGGACAGCCAGGACTACACAGAGAAACCCTGTCTTGAAAAAACCAAAAAAAAAAAAAAAAAAAAAGAACTGGAAAAGTTCTGAGGTAGAGCGTATTCTCTGAGGATGAAGAGGAGGTGGGATCACTGACTAACTGTAGCCTGTGTTTTCTACCAGCAGCACTTTTTCCTTCCAGGTCAGTTAGGAACACTTGATGCTTGCATTCACTTTGCATTATGTGTGTTATGAATATCTTTGAGCTGACTATGGTTTGGAATCTTAAACTTTTTTTCTTCCAGATTTGGGAAATAAGTAGTGAGGTACATAGAAATACAGTGATTTAAAAATTAAAACATGTCATTGAGAGCCAGAGGAATCCACATTGAAATATCTTTATCATTTACTTTAAAATCTTATGGATTATAGATCATTAATGATGGATTCTTTAATAAATATATTTGCATCTTAAATATTTATGTGTCATACACAGTTTCTTTAGAGGCTATTTCAAATCTATATTTGATTGAATAAAAAAAGTCAACAGATTGAAAGAATTGTCTTTTGGCTTTATGCAAATCTTTAGAATAATTACTCTATAATAATTATGACCATTTAAAAATATTTTTAAAAATAGTCTGTTATGTTTGCTCCTATATTCAATAATTGACTATAGCTGAAATATAGAAATATTTATCTTGAATATCTACAACAAGCTTTTCTTGTAACAGAATATTATTTTTTTTCTATCTTTACTTCTTAAAGTCAGTGGTTCTCAATCTTCGGAATGCTGCAATCCTTTATACAATTCCTCATGTTTCTGTGGCCCCAACCATAAAATTATGTTTGTTACTACTTTATAATTATAATTTTACTACTGTTATGAATCATAATGTAAATACTTTTTGGAGATAGAGATTTGTCAAAGGGGTCACAACCTTGAGAACCACTGTCTTAAAATATCTACTAGTTTTTGGTTAACCTTGATAAATGCTCAATTCCAACACAATTTACAACCTATATGGTTGTTGTGCTTGTTAGTTTATATCAATTTGAAACAAACTAAGGCACTAGAAAAGAAGGAACCAATTTACAATGGTGATTGGCCTGTGGACAAGTCTTGGGGCATTTTCTTGAGTAGTGATATGGAAGAGTCCAGCTTACTGTGGACATTGCCTTCCCTGGACAGGTGGTCATGTTTTGTATAGGAAAGCAGGTTGAGGGCTAGAAAGATGGCTCAGTGGTTAAGAGCACTGACTGCTCTTCCAGAGGTTCTGAGTTTGGTTCCCAGCAGCCACATGGTGGCTCACAACCATCTGATGACCTCTTCTGGTGTGTTTGAAGACAGCTACAGTATACTCATATAAATAAATAAACCTTTTATAAAAAGAAAGCAGGTTAAGCAAGTCATGGAGAACAAGCCAGTAAGTAGCACCCCTCCATTATCTCTGCTTCACTTCCTGCCTCCAGGGTCTTGCCTAATTATCCTGTCCTTACTTCCCTAGATAATGAAGGATTACCTGGAACTGTAAGCCAAAGAAACTCTTTACTCCCCAATTTGCTTTTGGTCATTATGTTTTATCATAGCCACAGAAAGCAAACTAGACCAGGTGTCTTCTTCATATCTTTTTAATCTTCATGTGTAAAGTGTTGAGTTCTCCATCCCTGCCAGAATTATAGTTAGGGTTTTTATTACCTTGTTAACAAAAGATCTGTTATATATTGTGGTTATCTCTGTTTCTTGTATTCATTTACAAACAGAGCTTGCTCTCTGTACAGGCATGCTTGTTTATTACAAGCATGGTTGTTTATTATTCTCTTTCTTAAGTCTATATATCTGGACAAATTTGCTTGTTGTTTTCTGGCGCTGTGCCAGTGAGTGACTAGGATTTGCACAATGTAGGCTCTGATTCAGTGAGCATCTTATGTGTTCTACTCTTCAGCAAAATGTAGATGCAGCCCTGCTGTGACTGCATATGGACTTTGATCTTCCAAACAGAGAACAGAGTATTGCTTGCTCAACCACCGTTCTTCCTTTCATTTTTCTAATTATCAATGGATCTAAGTACCTATGGCTCAGGAACGTGGGCCATATATTAAGAGAGGGGATTATTGACTGTGAAAGGAAAAAAACCTCATCAAAAATAAGGAAGGAATATTTGTATGGGAGGCTTCTTTTAAAGTGGCCATAATTCATTGCTCCTGGCATCTGAAAGGCACATCATGAATAGTCCCAGGAGAACAGGATAGCTGATAAAACCAAAATGGACACTGTCCAAGCTTCCACTGTCAACATCATGGTCCCTTTGCTGCCCACCTTCCCCCATCCATCGCTGAATACACTGGTGAAAGCAAATAACATCAGGAGGAATGCCAAGGAGTTTACAGAAGAGAGAAGGATGGTTGTTGACCTCTGAAGGCTTCTCCATTCTCCCTAAGGAGATTGCTAAACCTCCATCAGATTCCTCAAGCTTCACACCTGGTCACCAAAACTGAAAGAACTGATGTGAGTGCAAGGCATAAAAGTTTTGACTTAGGACACTTGGTTGATTAGGCAATCTCAGACTGTGCCACCTGCCAGGCTGTGAACTCTCAGGCTCTAATCAAGAAACAGCTCCAGGAACCAGAATCAAGGACCAATGGCCAGGGCTCATTGGGAAATAGACTACACAGAAATAAAAACCGGAACATATAGATATAAGTATTTGCTAGTTTTTATAGATACCTTTGCAGGATGGGTAGAAGCTTACCATACAAAGAAGACTACCAAGGTAATGGCAAGAAGCTTCTGGAAGACATCATACCCAGGCATCATACCCATGCCTACCCTGTTTGGGTCTAACAGTAGACCAGCACTCATTTCTCAGTAACTCAATCTCTAGCACAGGTTCTGGGGACCAATTCAAAATTACATTGTACATACAGACCCCAGAGTTCAGGGAAAGTAGAGAGGATGAATTAGACCCTGAAGGAGGACTTGACCAAATTATCCCCTGACACTGATGGTGACTGTCTCTCTTATCTTATGCCTTATATAGGGCTAAGAACACCCACCCTATACTTCAGGTCTCCCCCACCCCCTTTTTGAGATCCTATATGGGAGGCTCCCTCCCATGTTGCCTAACTTCCAATATGATATCTTAGCTGAATTGACCAACATAAGTTTTTAAAATCATTGGAAGTCTTCCATAGGGTCTAGAAGCAACTCTGACCTGCCATCAGCCTGATTTATGAGTTTGCTCCTACCCCTACTCCCCTCCCATTGCTTTGAACAAGGTGAGAAAGTCTGGATTTAAGAGACATAACTACAAGACTCTGGAACCTCACACAAAGGACCACACATCATGACCCTGATCATGCCTATGGCTATTAAGGTAGACAGGATCAGGACATGGATACACCACTCTCACATTAGCCTGCCAGGAGAGAGATAGACAATCCAGCAGTTGAGGTCCCAGCAGAGGAGACTTCCAGGGAACTGCTACAAGAACAATGGAAGGTCATTACCTCATACCTTCTCAATCCACTGAAACTGAGATTCCAACACTTCTGATCCTGCTTGTTTTTCTGCTTATGCTTTGCTATATCAGCCACTAGCCCCCTTACTGTCTGGATACTCCTAGGGGCCAATGCAACAACCTTGTCATCAAGTTTACAGTAGCTGGCAGGAAGGCTGATTGGACTGCTGATTCTTAACTCCTCTTGCCCCAGACTTAACACAGAAATGTTGGTTAACTGCACAGGGACTCTGTATTAGAAATAAGGTACACCCAGCCTATTCCCATTTATAACTACACTATAACCCCTACTGTTGCAGGATACATGCTGCCTCCAGAGAATGCTTGGTGGGCTTGTACCTCAGGGCTTACTCCATGCATATATGGCCTTGTAATTTTTTTTTTTAATTTTTTTGGTTTTTCAAGACAGGGTTTCTCCATGTGGCCCTGGCTGTCCTGGAACTCACTCTGTAGACCAGGTGAAAGATCCCCGAAGGGAGATCCTCACTCAAATCTGGATCAGTGTGCACCCAAAGACACACGAGAGACCTTCTTGATGAAACAGCAGAGGTAGTTTAATGGCGAGGGCCCTCGGGTTGAAACATATATCATGCAGGAGATAGAGGATTCAACTCAGACCCCAGGAACTTTGGGATATTTATAGGTAGAGGTTGGGGAGAGCTGGAAAATTTGGCACAGTTACATATGATTGGATATTTTAAACATCAGCAATTTGTGTAAGCAATCATTCGAGTTGGCAGGATGACTAGTTATTTTTTGATCATGAAACCTTGGACTTCCTGGAAACGGGGAGAGAAAAATCAACACTAGATGGCCCATTACTCACTTGGGCTTGTTTGGACTTGTCTGGGCACATCCCTTGCATGCCTTTTCATTTTTGGTCACCCTGACCGTAGAGGGACCTAATATTTTTATTATGACTATGTTTAACAAGTTGTTGGTGGTCTTTGCTGACCATGAATTTTTGTTATTTGTTTCAAGCTGTTTTCAAATTTTATTCTCACATTTCCTACTCCTTTTGTTTAAAATAATTCTAATCTTCGAATTAAAGATTAATATCTTTTCTGTCTCTTACAGTTTCATATTCTTCTCTTAACACCATTAACTGAACAGTATCTACCTTTTCTCTAACAAAAGTTACTAATTTATTTAAAAACAAAAGTAAAATCACAAGAGGTCCAGCAAGGGAGGATAATAGGGTCGTCATCTACCAACTTTGCTGCGCCTCTCTATCTTTCTGTCTCTGGTCTAATCTTTCTCTGAGTTTTATATAGCTCAGAGTAGCACACAAACACCTTTCTTTAAGGAACAGCAAGTCTAACCCTATTCTGTTCTGTAGAACAACCTCTGAGAGGGAAGTCGATGACTCTTTTAACTTTTATATATTTTGTGGCACATAGTTGTATATATATATATTATATATATATATATATATATATATATATATATGTGATCACATATATAATAAAGAGAAATTGTAAAAGGAACAAATTTATATAACTCTGGATTCACATTTTCATTTCAATCTTGGAATCACAAGTTGTCATTTAGCCTCGGGTATTCACACATTAAGTCCCACCCTCTAAGGTGAAGAATGAAAAATTATAAAAATTTTTTATAGAATATATACATATATAGATGCTTTTTAAGTTCTTTTAGGGACATGGAAACTTTTCTCTGAAACAAGCCAGGCCAGTTTCAGGAACTGGCTGTAAAGAATGAAAGTCATTCAGGTGGTAAAAACATAATGACAGGGCTGTGGCTCTATGGCTGGAGCTAGTGAGAAATAGTTAATAGATAGTTGACAGGGTAGGGCAGTGATATGGTAAAACCACATTTTTAGAAGAATGGGTGTACTGAGTAATTTCCATGGCTATTAACCATTCAGGGTGGCTTTCTCTGGAATGTTTCACTGTTCTTATGTTATGTATCCTTGGCAACCCTTCACCCCCTCCCCACTCCCCTAGTTTGTGGTTTTCCTCTTTAAAAGACCCCTTAACCCATCACTCGGGGCCAAACCTTGCTGTTGAGAGAGAGCTTGTGGTTTGACTGCCGTCCAACTTCCCTAATAAAGCCTCTGCTGATTGCATCCAGGTATGGTTTCTTGTGATCTTTAGGTGGTCATGATTTCCTGAGACTTGAGGAAGGGTCTCCCGAGTTTGGGGGTCTTCAAAGGCAGCATTATCCCTGCCTCTAGGGTGGAACTGTCTCAGGAGTCAAGGCCTGCTGCTCTTTGGCCTTGTAGAATAGCAGGTGACCTTGAGCTAAACAGCAGGGGGTTGCTCAGGCATCTAGATCTTCTCCAGTTGACATCAGGCACAGGTGTTGGTCAACTTCAAGGAGGTCAGATGATCAACAGCTCCAGAAACAGTCTTTAAGTAGCCTGAAAAATCATTTCTCACACAAGAGGGACATTCTGGGTTTGGAACAAGGACAAAGGACACTCTAGCCAGCGCCAGTTCCCGGGGGGGGGGGAGGGTAATTTAGTTTTAGGGTTCTGTATATTCTCTCTACCTGTCCTGAGCTCTGGAGATAGTATAAACAGTGGAGCCTCTAATATCTCTGACAATTTATGACTTACCTTAAAAACAAAAGTAAAACTGCTATTTGATCTAATTACCTAGGACACTTGAAACCTCTGGAAGGTCCCTATTCTAGGCTGTTTTTTCCTAGGTATTTTCTTATTTACTCTAAGTCTCATAAGTCTTTGTTTGCTGGCATATCTTATGCTGTCTTATTATTTCTCTGGACCAAACCGGAGGTCCATTATACGCTTTAAATCTCTTGGCTGCTTGGTTGTAATCATATCTTAAGAGTCCATCTGTCGTGCTGGGTGGTGGTGGCACATGCCTTTAATCCCAGCACTTGGGAGGCAGAGGCAGGCTGATTTCTGAGCTCAAGGCCAGCCTGGTCTACAGAGTGAGTTCCAGGACAGCCAGGGCTACACAGAGAAACCCTGTCTCGAAAAACCAAAAAAAAAAAAAAAGAAAGAAAAAAAAAAAAAAAAAAAAAAGAGTCCATCTGTGCATTTAGCCTGGTAAGTCCTTTGCTTTCTGGGGAGTATAGTTCTCCCTTCTTGTGTGCACCATTGCCTCTTTTCCTGTAGATAGTAGCTGGCAGGATGGCTAGCAATCTGAGTTCTTTCTCTTACTCTGTGTCTTAAATGAGGCCATCTCTTAGGCCCCAAACCGGCAAGGGCTCCTGTATTAAGCCACTTGATCTGTCTGGTTATTTCCTCAGGCCACTGAGTCTCCTCCCTTTTGGTGTCCTGAGAAATGAATATTTACAGCTGCTGACTTCATCAGGGTTTCCTCTTTTGGTATATAGCCCTGTGGACATGGGCTGTGGCAAAAGCATACCTGTTGTCCATGCAGATGTTGGTTTTTTTGTCAGCCCCAAGTTCCAAGGTTGCTCTCTGCACCAATGAGCCCAGGGGTGGGGCATCAGCCTAGATGACATTTGTGTCCACCACAGTAGCATTGGCTTGTCTCTGACCAGCATGGAGAAAACTGCTCCCATCTGTAAAGCAGGTTACCTCAGCTCCCGGCTGGAATCAGTAGGAGAAGCCTTTCTTCTACCCATTAGTTCTTATCAGTTAGTTGCAGCCCATCTGGTAGGAAGTGTATCTGGGCCCCCATCCTGGGGAGTAAGTCTCAACCTGACAGAGGGTAGGAACAGTCTAGGATGACCATAAATGAATGGGATAGCCAGCCCATCTCTTAGTCCACCATTTTTCCGGTAGTCCATAAATATATTTTTTCTCAGTGACCTGAAGGAGGACCTGTTAGTATTCCATCTAAACTCCACCTCCCCAGTTACCTGGCAACAGCCAGGTATGCTCCTCCCTACAGTTACCTGGCAACAGCCAGGTATGCTCCTCCCCACAGTTACCTGGCAACCGCCAGGTAGCCTGATCTACTATAAAAGGGGCTGCTTGCCCCCTCCTCTCTCTCTTGCTGTCTTACTCTCTTACCCCGCTCTTATACCCCCTCTCTCTCTGTCCCCCCCCTTCCTCTCTCTCCACGTGGTCATGGCCGGCCTCTACTTCTCTTATCTCCCCACCTTTGCCCTTTCCCCTGAATAACCTTTTCCCACTTAGAATGTGCACACTGGTCTCTTTTCTGTTTCTCTCTCTCTTCTCTCTCTCTCTCTCTCTCTCTCTCTCTCTCTCTCTCTCTCTCTGCCTCTTTTATCACATCCCTGATATGGAAGACTTTCTCAGCAACTTAAATTCTTTTCCTGTCACCTTTCTTTTTTTTTTACCTCCTTCTAATCTCAGCAACCTTATCTCCACTCTTCTCCTTCACTCTTCTTCTAGACTTACACTAAACCTTCTCTACTCTTCTTCTCTATTTCTTTCTTCTAGACTTCTCTCTAGCCTCCCTGTTTAACCTCATGTGCCTTGATCAAAATTAGTGGGGTCTCATCCTCTTTCTTAAGACCTGTCAATGGGATCTGGCGTGGGCCTTCAGGTGTCCCTTACCTTCTGTCACATGAAGGTCTCAGTCACATCTGGTCAGAAGTAACCCACTCTGGACCATGGCCTGATCAATTGATGGGGGGGGGGGTCCCCATGTCTGCGGGAATGTTCCTTTTCTCCAGTATCTTCTTCTGCTCTTTTGTCTTGAAGAGCACTCCTGAAAACCAGAATCTATAAAGGTCTTGGGAAAGAAAGGCTTTTATTTTATTTATTGTTTTGACCACCTGTAAAAGCAGTAAATAGTCTTCTAGAACTCTGTACAGACTGATGTATTTGTGAGGCTGTATGACTGCTGTTTACATCACATTAGAGACCACAACCTAGTTCAGTCTGCAAACAGTACCTTGTTTACAGGTGTAATGTGAGCTCACCTCTGAAGCGCTAAGAAAAAAATTCAATCAGAATGAATAGCCTTATCTACAGCATTTCACAGCAAGGACTATTAAGATGTTGAAGGCTCACATAGTATTAATTTGACACTTATTTGAATTTAACTTTTGACAAAATAGAAACTTTGGTCATAGTTCTACAAAAACCTTTTAAAGAGTTATTTCTGATTAGAATATTATTTTAGAAGTGATACACAAGAACAAGAAAGTAAACATTTTTATATTTAACATAAGAGCACAAGTCTTCACCACTTCTTTAATTTTATCTTATCTGAACTCTCATCTTTGAGCCAAATCTTGATGAAAGTCTCATATAAATAATGAAATTGTCTCAGACAGAAATGGCTAGAAAGTCTATCAAAACGGAAGCCTATATATATATTTTTTCTGACACAGGACAGCTTGTAATTTTTAGCTGTAAATTAAGAAAAAAGTATTTTTTTACTTATTAAACTGGGAAAAACCACTATCAACTCTCTTATTACAGAAGCCAAAAAACTGCTGGCCCCCTTCCAAGAGCCGCTTATGAAAACAGTAAATTTATTCAAGGTTCTTTCTGCTGGTGCCCTTCTCCTGGCCACAGAGCAGGGCAAATTATCAGTTTTTCTTGTATAAATTGAGACTGTCTCTCAAGTAAGTTTTAAACTAAATTAAGTAAGCAGTTTTAACCAGTTCTTTTTTTTTTTTTTTAATAAATAATTATAACTCTCAGGTGAATAATCTTGCTGGGGCTGTTTTGTCCAGCATGGCTCAGGGAAGATGTCTCTCTCCTCCGCCAGGTTTTCTAATTACCTGGGCCCTATCTATCTTCATAGATGGCTGGTGGAAAACTGCCCAGTTGTTGTGGGTGGGCCACCCGAACCATGGTGCCCCTCGTCAAAGGACCCACCCACCTCTCTGCTCTGTAGCAGCACTCACCAGCGGCTCTATCTCTTTTTCTGCCAGTGGTCATGTTATCTCTTTTTAACTCAGGATGTTTTACGCAGTGGTGGCAGGGAGGGGTCGCAGAAAGACTGTCTCACTGTTACACATAAAACACAACCACACAGAAGTAACACAGTCAGACACACTTGCCCACATTTGGTCTTACAGAACCAGTCAAAGGCAACCCCTAACGGGGAAGGATTCCATGTCTTCCCCTCAAGCAGGAGCACTCCATCTCCTTTGTTCCGAAACAGGGCAGTCAGACCTTCCTGACTCCTTCCTGCCTCTGGAGCATCCTCCAGAGCTGCAGCCTGTGGCCCTAGCATGTCTGCATCCGCAGCCACTGAGTCCTTATGGCCTACAATGGCAGCTGCTTAGAAACCAAAACACAAAACACAGACATAGAGACAGAGACAGCACTCAGATACACACCATTCATACAGACCTACCTCCAAGGGGTCGTTGGGAGTCCTGGGTGGTCGCACAGATCCTGGACAAGTTTTTCCCGGCCCATGCACCAAAATGAAAGACCCCTGAAGGGAGACCCTCATTCAAATCTGGATCAGCATATCTCACGCAGGAGATAGAGGATTCAACTCAGACCCCAGGAACTTTGGGATATTTATAGGTAGAGGTTGGGGAGAGCTGGAAAATTTGGCACAGTTACATATGATTGGATATTTTAAACATCAGCAATTTGTGTAAGCAATCATTCAAGTTGGCAGGATGACTAGTTATTTTTTGATCATGAAACCTTGGACTTCATGGAAAGGGGGAGAGAAAAGTCAACACTAGATGGCCCATTACTCACTTGGGCTTGTTTGGACTTGTCTGGGCACATCCTTGCATGCCTTTTCATTTTTGGTCATCCTGACCGCAGAGGGACCTAATATTTTTATTATGACTATGTTTAACAAGTTGTTGGTGGTCTTTGCTGACCATGAATTTTTGTTATTTGTTTCAAGCTGTTTTCAAATTTATTCTCACACAGGCTGGCCTCAAACTCAGAAATCTGTCTGCCTCTGCCTCCCAAGTGCTGGGATTAAAGGCATGTGCCACCACTGTCTGGCTAATATTTTTATGTTCTACTATAGCTTGTACCTAGAGTGACTTATTACTCTGGGGAGGATGTCTTCAACCAGCTAGCACCTTGAGTTAAAAGGGTGGCCATTTCCACTGTGTTACTAGGTTCTCTCCTTGTTGAGAGCCCAATATCTTTTCTGTCTTGAGCAGGTTGTGACAAGGCTTTAGTATCCCCTCAGGGAGAAGAGCGACAGATCCTTCTCCACTCAGGGGTCATATACTGGATTGACTGTGAGATTGTCAGTTCCACGAGAGGGAGATGCCAGAAATGGAGAGTTTGACATTCAATTGCTCTTTAATAATGCACAGCAAACAATATATTATTACCAACGCTAAGGCTATTGCCACAATGAGGTATTGCCACATTTCCTATGCATTGCCTCTATCAATATCAGCACAATGAACACAAATAATAAATTTCTAATTACCAAAGAAATAAGCATAGCAATAAGTACATCATTGATTCATGGGTTATAAGACCTGAGTTCTTATGCTGGTTTCAGCTAAAGGTCCAGAATCCAGACCACAAATCATTGGGCACGGTAGATGCTGTCAGTCTCTTGGTCAGGGGAGGATCACTTAGGTAGTCATGACTACCAGTGTGATAATGTACTCCAGCTGAGGCTCCTCTTTATGCTGAATTGGGGTTACTGCTGATGTGCACGGCAGATAGCCAGATGAGTCTAGCTACCTCCATGCTATGACTTCACGGCAGGTGGTTATCTTACTTATTTAAAACAGCTTATTTTTACATATTTTGGTTCATAAGGTTTCAAAACAACTTTTGGTTATCATAGTGCTTTAAAACATGTCAAGACTTGTTCTCTTTCCTAGTAAAAAAATAGAGTTGGTCCTGTTAAGGGCCTGCTTTTTACACTCCCTGATGTGGAGCTGGCTGGAGCTGCTAGTGTAGGAGCCTCAAAAACATCTCAAGAATTTGAGATGGGGCAAGTCCAGTTTTTAGAAGCTGCCACTCCACCTGGCCTGAGGCAAGGCAATGGATCAGCAGTAGTTTCCAGATTTCCTCAGCTACTTCCTTAGCCAACTGTTTCCAGACCTCCATAGCAAGTTTCCAGCTCCCATACCCTATAATGGAATATCCATAGAGATGGACCCCAGCAGATTAACATAGAGGCCATCTACCCTAGAATTCCCTAATGTGCTTTAAATCAGCACTGCAAGCTCACTTGGGTGTCTCTTTATCTTGGTAACGGGGAGACCTCAGCATGCTGGACTTCTGCAGAATAAAATCCTCCTTGCATTTACCTGCTATTTGAGTCTGAGGTGTCATTTCTGTGCCAAATCATTAAATCCTTATACTATAACTGTCCCAGTAAAACTGTCTCCCTCCTTCACTGCCCCTCAAGTAATGAAGGAATCTCAGGTCTTAGCCTAAACTTAAAAATTAACGTCTCCAGAAACACATTCTGTGGAGAAGCACATTTCAAGACTTACACATACATCCCAGGAGAAGACGCAAGATAAAGAATTAAAAGGTTATCAGGAAGCTGGGCCCTTAGCACAATAACCTGGGGTAAACAGGAGCTATGGTAAGATAGACTTAGCTAACACTCATTATCATAAGATATGTTGCCAAGAAACCAAGCATGGTAACAGTCATTTAAGGTCAGGCTTTGTGGTTAGCATTGTCTAAGAGGTGATTGTAAGACTGCCCTTGTAAACCCTATGAAACTGTATAAAACTGCTCTTAGCTGTAGCTCAGTTTTCCTCTAGCCTGCATATGGAGGAACCCCAGTGCACTGGAATCAATAAACCTCTTGCCTTTGCATCAACCCTCCTGATCATGAGTGTTTCTGTGGGAGCATGTCTTCCCGGTTTGGATCTCAGGGTCCATAGACTAGGCTTCATGAGTTATCCAATGAAAACTTCAGTGCCAGGTGTGGGCATCGCCGTGGATCTGTGAGTTTC
The DNA here is from genome assembly GCF_011762505.2 of Arvicanthis niloticus. Classification (NCBI taxonomy): domain Eukaryota; kingdom Metazoa; phylum Chordata; class Mammalia; order Rodentia; family Muridae; genus Arvicanthis; species Arvicanthis niloticus. Next base: position 39,020 of record NW_023046389.1, read on the forward strand.
CAGAGGATCAAAAACAAACCAAAAACTGAAAGTAAACCAACTCCACAGACTGTTTTTTTTGTTGTGTTTGTTTTGTTTTGGTTGTTTGTTTGTTTGTTTTTGAGACAGAGTTTCTCTGTGTAGCCCTGGCTGTCCTGGAACTCACTCTGTAGACCAGGCTGTCCTCGAACTCAGAAATCTGCCTGCCTCTGCCTCCCAAGTGCTGGATTAAAGGTGTGTGCCACCACCGCCCAGCTCCACAGACTGTTAACATTGCTTTTTGTTGAGAACCAAGCTGCCCCATGTTTGGGGGCCAAAAATGCTGAGAATTACTCTAAGCCCACTTTGGGGGCCCAAGTGTCTCGGACTGTTCTGTCAATGTTGGGACCCCGCACTGCCAAAAGCCTTGGAAGCTAAATTGTTAGAGCTCGCGCTGCCCCAAGCTGCTCCAGTCTGCAGGTTGGGGTTCAGCAAGAGAGAGAGTAAGGACGGGATGTGAGGAATGGAGACCAGACAGAGTGTGATTCAATCCCATTTATTCTTCAGTCTCTCTTCTTTCTCTCCAAGTCCCAAGTCCTAATTCCTAGTCCCTAGTGCCTTCAAGTTCCAAGTTTCTTCTTCCAAGTGCTAAGTGCCTAATGTCTAATTCCAAGTTCTTCCTCCACGTGCCAAGTGCCTAATACCTAATAATCTTCCAAGTGCCTAATTTTTACTCCAAGTTGTTTCTCTCTGAAACGTCTGATTCTCTGTTTTCCAAATTGTTTCTGACCTCTCCTATCTGCCTCTTGCTTTTTATATGTCTCACTTCTAGCCACGCCTCTAAGTCACGCCTTTAATCATGCCCTCAGGTCTTGTCTCTAAATCTGATCTCTAAGTCATGCCCTTAAGTCACACACCTTTAAGTCTCTCACACCCAAGGGAAAATCCTGGGTATCTAAAGCAAGAAGTTATCAGAGTGTGCTCAGCTGTTGTAGGCTATTGTAATCAAGTCTCTTGTCAGGGTATATGGCTCAAGATGGCTGCAAGGATGATAGCCACCTTCTGTTGGCTCCCCACAGCTTTTGGTTGTTCACTGAACTGGGTGGTAAGACCTTATTGCCAATGACATGCATTTTGGTTGTAGAACATTGAGAAATCACACTAGAAATTAAATAAAAACTTTCTTCCTACTGTCTAGTTTTCACAGTTCCAAAAGGGTGTTGGAGAAGAAAACTAATTCACCCAAAGGTAGATCTTAAATACTGACCTGCCAGACACAATGAACTTAGTATAGGGTTTCAATTGGGGGACAAGGGGCTGAGGTGCATATTTAACATATAAAGGTAGACCAGGATTCTAGGTTCTCCCAGCATCCATCAGTCCCTACCTGTTTACAGGACCTGGTTGCATACCCTATCTTCTATGCTGAATTTTCCAGCCAAGGAGCTGGCCTTCCCCTTCCCCAGAAGCTCTTCCTTCTATAATCCAGACATTTTGGTCTCCCCTCGCCCTTCCTCTCTCTGCATTTTTCTCTGTACTTGCTCTTTCTCTTTTTCTCTCTCCCTTCCCTTCCCTTCCCTTCCCTTCCCTTCCCTTCCCTTCCCTTCCCTTCTGTCTCCCTCCCCATGGTGACTTCCCTGGCCTCTTTACTTGGGACCAGTGAACATGTCTCCCAATAAATCTGCTTTTATATACTTTAATGTGGCTTGAATTGGCTCATTTCACCAGAGGAGAAACAACAATGGCTTTCTATAGTGAACTTGAGGCCTGCCCCACAGGATAGAATTCAAGCCTGATACTGAAAACCCTGGCTAGAAGTCCCTTGTCTGGGAATGTGATAACCTACCATTGTCAAACTGTGCTGCTCTGACGCTTGGTCAAGGAAGCCTTTCCTGCAAAGGGATAGCAAGCAATGCAAGAGACTCATAATTGGTCAACGTGCTCAAGAAAAACAAATGTCTGTGGTGTGCTCATTTTTAAATAGAAAATCTGTATTGTAGAGTGAAAAGCTATAAAGCTCATTTTATAAAATATATAACAGGCTTTTTTCTTTACCCCTAGACCTGAGCAAAAGAATGCAGGTTCCAGAAAGCAGAACTGAATGTAAGATTTCAGGCCTTCACTACCCTGGGTTACAATTCAGGGAAGAGTACATTATCCCTGAGTCAGAGGACACTTGCTAGATTAACATTCCTCAGGGAAGCCTCAGGGAAGAGAACCCACTTGTGGGTGGGGAAGGCCCAAAGCAGAAGACACATTTCTAACCACAAAGAGAAAATGCAAGTCATCTAGGTGAGACTGAGAAATAGTTGAGCTAGGTGACAGGGCAAGACCACATTTTGAGAATACAGAGTGTTTTCCACATGACCCTGATTCACTCAGGTTGCATTCCTCTGGAATTCTCCACTATTTTTATGTTATATTTCCTTACCAACCTTTCACCCCCTCCTCACTCTCCAGGTTTGTGGTTTCCCCCCTTTAAAGACCCTTCTCAGACTGACTGGCTTTGTTAATTCAACTCTTGAGTGAGTGAACCGAATTGACCTTGGCTAGCCAACTCTCCCTAATAAACCTCTGCTGATTGCATCCAGGTACAGAGTCTTGTGATTTTTGGGTGGCCGTGATTTCCAAGACTTGAGTAAGGTTCTCCCTAGTTTGGGGTGTCTTTGTTATCACCTCTTCCCTCTTCAGTTTTCAGGGATCATTGTGGAAGAGGAGGCAGAAAGACAGTAAAGCTAAATGGACAAGGAGTGCTATAAAATGTGTTCTGGACATGGATGACCATTACAGTCAGGAACTCACTACAGCTGTGGTTATCTGCACGAGACCTGCAAAAGATCAAGCCAACAGCCAACAAGCCAGACAACACTCCAGCAGGCAGCACTATTTAGATTTAGTGGGTTTTTTTTTTTTTTGAAAGACAGGAAAGGAGGAAGGGAGGGAAGGAAGAAGGGAAGGAGAGTGTTGTGGCCCAAGCTGCCCATGTTTGGGTGCCAGAATGTTGAGAATTGCTCTAGCCCACGCTTGGGGGCCAAAATGTCTCAGACTGCTCTGTCAGTGTTGGAACCCGCACTGCCAAAAGCCTTGGGGACTAACTTGTTAGCCTGCACTGCCACAAGTTGCTCTGGTCTGCGGGTTGGGGTTCAGCAAGAGAGAATGTGAGAACAGACGTGAAGAATGGAGACCAAACAGAGTTTGATTCAATCCCGTTTATTCTTCAGTCTCTCTTCTCTCCAAGTCCCAAGTCTTCAGTTCCTATTCCCTAGTCCCTAGTGCCTCCAAGTTCCAAGTTCTTTCTCCAAGTGCCAAGTGGCTAATAACTAATAATTCTTCTTCTGAGTTCTCTCGTCCAAGTGTCTTCTTCCTCAATGCCATAATTCCTACTCCAAGTTGTACTCTAAGTTGTACTCTCTAACCTAATTCCTAGTTCCAAGTTGTACCTCTGAGTGCCTAATAATCTGTTACTTCTCTTCTGTCTGCCTTCTCGCCTTTTATATGCCTCACTTCTAAGCCATGCCTCTAAGTCACGCCTTTAATCATGCCCTCAGGTCTTGTCTCTAAATCTGATCTCTAAGTCATGCCCTTAAGTCACACACCTTTAAGTCTCACATACTCAATGGAAAATCCTGGGTATCTAAAGCAAGATGTTATCAGAGTGTGCTCAGCTGTTGTAGGCTAATGTAATCAAGTCTCTTTTCAGGGTATATGGCTCAAGATGACTACAAGGATGATAGCCGTCTTCTGTCGCTCCCCACAGGAGATGAAGGGAAGGAGGGAGGGGCTAGGGAGCCTGGAGATATGTTAGAAGAGTGCCAGTGAAACTAGTGGGAGGAAAAAATGTGTGTGTGTGTGTGTGTGTGTGTGGTGTGTGTGTGTGTGTGTGTGAGTGTGTGTGTGTGTGTGTGTGTGTGTGTGTGTGTGTGGCGCGCGTGCATGCATGTGTTTTGAGGCAGGATCTCTTTACATAGCACTGGTTGTCTTGGAATTCACTATGTAGGTCAGACTGCCCTTGAACTCACAGAGATCCTCCAGCCTCTACTTCCTGACTGCTGGTATTAAATATGTACAATTCCACATTGTTTTTTATATAATAGTTACTTATTATCATGCTCATGTTTATGCAAAGCAGTGTCTTACATAGCCTAGGTTGCCTTCAAACTCTTTTACGTATCCAGGGCTGATCTTAAACTCCTGATCCTTCTGCCTCTACTTCCCACATACAAATGCCTGAGCCAAAACACCTGGTTCTCCCATAAACTTTTAAATTTTGTTTGAAACGGGGTAGCTCAGTAGCTCAAGCTGGCCTTAAACTCAATAGGGATGTCTTAAATTTTATCCCCACCTCCCAAGTGCTATGATTACAGGCATATGCCAGAATTGCTCAGCTTGTCCATACACTTATTACCTTTAGATTATTTATAATAAATAATATAATCCCATCTAAACTATGATGTTCCCTCTATTGCTGTGGGTCTGAAAACTGAAACCACATTATATCTGAAGTGCCCTACAGCCTATTACTCTTAACTTAAACTACTGTTTAAGGAAAAATTTTAGGCACTGGAGAGATGGCTCAGCAGTTAAGAGCACTGATTGCTCTTCCTAGAGGTCCTGAGTTCAATTCCCAGCAACCACATGGTGGCTCACAACCATCTGAAATAGAACCCGATGTCCTCTTCTGGTGTCTAAAGACAATGACAGTGTACTCATATACATGAAGTAAATAAATCTTTAAAAAAAGTTAAAAAAAAAACAATTAAAAAGGAAGAATTTCAGGGGAAATGCTGATGTGTATTTACAGTGTAGAGTGAAAAATTATAAAGGCCATTTTTATGAAATATGTAGACTTTTTCTTTGCCCTTAGACCTGAGCAGAAAAATGCAAGTTCCAGAAAGTGGAACTGAATGTAAGATTTTCACTACCCCAGGACACATTCCAGGTGAAGGACATTGCCCCTGAATCAAGCTCAGGCTGTAGGCCCGCCTATGGGTGGAAAATGCCAAGGCAGGAAGGCATTCCTGACCACAGATAAAAGATGCAAACTACCTAGGTGGGGCTATAGCAGGAAGAAGTAAAGATAGTTAATCTGATATAGTTGATAAATGACAGGGTGAGACACAGTGACATGGTAAACCATTCAGGGTGGGTTTCTCTGGAATGTTTTGCTATTCTTATGTTATGTATTCTTGGCAACCCCTCACCCCCTGCCCACTCCCCTGGTTTGTGGTTTTTCCCTTTAAAACTCTCCACGGACTTGATGTTAGGGTCGAACTCCACTCCTGTGTGAGTGCGTGGTGAGACTACTGGCTGCCAGGTTTCTTCCCTAATAAACCTCTGCTGATTGCATCCAGGTATGGTTTCTTGTGATCTTTGGGTGGTCGTGATTTCCTGAGACTTGAGGAAGGGTCTCCCGAGTATGGGGGTCTTCAAAAGTAGAGTTGGTACTGTATAGACACTTTTTTTTTCATGTATTTTTGATGGTGTATTGAGTCTGATGCAGACTCTATAAATATAAAGTGGTCTCACAATTCCCTCTGTGATCACCCAGAACAGTCTTTATTCTTGTTCTCCTGAAAGACAATTCACATGGCACACTGAAGTAGTTCAAACATTCAAAAGGTTAATTAGAGCAAGGGAAGAAGCAAGAAGAGTGCAGGAGCAAGGATCTAGCAGGCCTGAGAATTATATTTTTCTCTTGGCATTCTTCCCTTCCGTCTCACATTTTCTAGGGTGAGTACTTCCAGAAGAGACGTGCTTCCTTAGAAAACCATTTTAACCAAAATTCAGTCTGTTGTGAATAGATTTTCAAAATGCAAGAATATATGTGTGTGTGTGTGGGGGGGGGGTGTTACTGCCCCTGAAGTTGAAGCCTAAAACCTGTGTATGATCCCCAGAGAAAAATCCCACTGTCCCAGAACACATTCCTTAGTCAGAGGACATTTGCTGGATTAACATTCATTAACATTCAGAGAAAGAAGGGAGAGGCTGATTAACATTCCTCAGATCATAGGTAAGGGAACCTACCTGTGGGTGATGAAGGGCCCAGAGCACATACACACATTCCAGGAGAGGAGCCCAGGATGGGAGGTGGTCAGGAAGCCGGGCCCTTAAGGTAATAAACCTGGGCAAATGGAAGACACTCATTGTCATAAAAATAATGTGTGAATCTGAGTCACCTAGAGACCGGACCTGGGGGAGGTCAGCCTTTGTGGTTGCCCTTGTGAACTCTGTATAAACACTGCTCCCAGCTTTGGCTCAGGGTTCCTCTTGCCTGAGTGCAAGGGAGCCCCAGTGCACTGGTTATTATCATGTTTTTGCAGTGAATCCCCTGTCTGTGAGTGTTTCTGCGGGAGCGTGTACCCCAGTTTTGATCTTTGGGTCAGACAACATCTGAAAGAATCCAGAGCAGAGAGAGAAAGAAGTAGAGTGAACATGACCATCAGATTGTCCATGCCAGGGCTATCTGTAGGAGATGGGAGAATATCAGAAGATTGAGAATAGAGAAAACATAGTGAGAGAAACATTAGCAGAACAAGAGCAAGAGTGTGTGTGTTGGGGTGGGGCGGGGGGGGGGGGGAGAGAAAGCATACCAAGAATAGGGTTGTAAGGAGAATGAGTGGCTGTGGGTAAAGAAATGTGTGTGCTGGATGTTGTTTAGGGTAAGGGAGGAGGCAAGAAGGGCTAGGATTCTAGCATAGGCTTTGAAATGGGTAACAGGACCCAGTCAGACACCACAGGAGGACAGCATAGAGGTAGCCGTATGTCCCTTCTGCCAGAGATAAGGGAAAATGACTCCCTTAGGTAGAAAAGAACCAGTTTCACAAGTTCTTAATGAATTCTGGTTTTTAGAATCCCTAGTTCAGGTTCAGGTTGAGCTTGCTTTTTGGAAATTTGGACTGCTGTTTGGGTTGGAGTTTCCTTTGGATATGACACCTCCTCCGCTGGTGGTGGTGTTGGGGTCCTTTATGCTCCTTTTAAGCTGACTCAGCAGGCCACTGCCACCTATTGCTCTTTGCATCCTGTTTTTGAGATCAGGAGCTTGCCTACAAAAAAAAAAAAAAAAAAAAAAAAAAAAGGATATCTTCTCACCTCAAAGAGAATGAGAGAGAGAGAGAGAGAGAGAGAAGAGAGAGAGAGAGAGAGAGAGAGAATGTATTCTGTGACCAAATATGAGCAATCATATTCTGAGAACACTTATTGAGGTTGCTACAAATACAGTGGTCCACTGGGGAGAACAAAGTCATAAATGAAAGTGTTTCTCAAGGACACATTTGTGGGGGACAGGGAAAGGCAGGTTACAGCAAAGCAGGTGAAGTAGTGTTTGGGATAATAGCTGATGTATCCTTAGCTTTAAGATTGATGAAAGCTAGTGGTCGGCTGGGAATACATTATCAAGTTTTGATAGCCACAGGAGGTTAGTTCGGATACAGGTTTGTGCAGTGCATGGCTTTCAAAAGAGCTAAAAATAACCATAGATAATTGACTGTGGTCTGTAAAATTTTAAGTCACATAATCTTGAAACTCAGTCATTTGAATTTGTAGAATCTTTCACTGGGGGGGGGGGAGGGGGGGGGTGGAGTACCTCCCTTCTCGCTCTTCATGTTCTCATGCTCCAATTCATCCTCTTCCTTAGACGTTCAGTTTACAAGCTGCTCCATCTGATCTCTTATGCCCTATTTCAGCAGGCAGATTACTTGTTACTCCAGAATCCACCCTCTTGCCTAATGGAAAGGTTGGATGTCCTCATGGACCACTGACCTGACATTTCTGCAACAGTATATAAAGTACAAGGCAATGATTTTGAGTCATTTATACATGCATGCATACATTCATTTATACACACACACACACACACACACACACACACACACACACACAAATTGTTTATCTGGAATACCTATGGCTTAGACAGGCTTTGAGTCATTTACACATACATACATACACATGCATTGTTTACATAGAATACCTATGGCTTAGGCAGGCTTTGAGTCACTTACACATACATACATACATACATACATACATATACATGCATTGTTTACATAGAATACCTATGGCTTAGGCAGGCTTTGAACTCAGGATGTTGCTAATAATAACCTTGAGCTTCTGATACTCCTTTTTTTCATGAAAGCAGAGAAAATTAAAAACAGTACATGAACATACACACACAACACACACACACTTAAAAACATCTTTTTCTTTTAATTTAAGGGTGTTTCCTATGTAAAATGCAGATTAATGTGCAATTTGTTCCTAAAGATACCTACCTGGACTTTTTTTCAAATGTATTTCATGTGTTTGGATAGGTGTTTTGTCAGCATGCATATCTGTGTACCACATGCATACAGTATGCACAGAGGTCAGAAGAGGGTGTCATACCCCTGGGCCAAGAGCTACAAATGGTTGTTAGCTGCCATGTGGATGCTGGAGACTGAACCCTGAGTCTTCTGGAAAAGCAGCCAATACTCTCAACAGCTGAGCCATCTCTCCACCCCGTGATTTATTTTTCAATAATTATTTATCATCTCGACCACCACCACTGCCACCATCATCATCATTGAGACAGTGTCTTACTAGGCCTGGAATGTTCTATGAAGACCAAGCTCCCCTTGAACTCACAGAGATAGTTGCCTTGCCCCCTGAGGACTGGATTAGAGATGATTAAAAAGATGAAAGTGTTTCATTCAGCCCTTGCTTGGTTTATGAAGTTATTAAGATTATGCCAGAGACCTAATCCAGGGCTTTGTACAACCAGGGCAAGCACTCTCCAAGCCGAACTACCTTCCCAACCCTAGAATTTATTTTTCTTTATTTCTTATTATTTATTTCACGCAGTATAAATGATATTGTACACAGTATAAAATGATGGATGCTATGAAAAGTGGAGGTAAAAGCTCTTGGGACATGCAAGACTGTTAGCCACCTATTTGCTCTGCCCCTGGCTCTACTCTGTAGGGAAACTGCCTGTCCCTCCCTTTTATTCCACATTTAGCACAAATGAAAAAGTTATGAGGTAGAGGATAACATCCCAAATCAGTGCTGGTAGCACATACCTTTTATGCAGAACACTCACGAGGCAGAGGCAGCTGGGTCTCTGTGAGTTTGAAACCAGTCTGGTCTACATGGCAAGTTCCAAGCCAGCTAGGGCTACAAAGTAAGACACTATCTCAAAAACAAAAACAAAAACAAAATAAAAACAAAAACCCTGAACAAACAAACAAGCAAAAACCAAAAACATAAATAAATAAAATAATAAAATAAAAAAAAAATAAAGCTTAGACTATTTTAGGAACATACTGCCTGTTGATCTGCATTTTCCATGGGAAATCTCTGATATCGTTTTTTTTTTTTTTTTTGTAGCTGACACTCAAGGCCACCACTCCCTTCCTCCTTCAAGAACCAGATATGATGTCCGATTTTTTCTTTGTTGTGGGCAGCCTGAGGAACAAGTTATCTCTAACTACTACTAAATTCAGCTTCTCTACAGATGGTGTTAGCCATAGATTTGATTCTAGATCCCAAAGGTCTCTTGCTACAGCAGAAAGAGTGGTTTTGGTTGCATGGTATCTTGACCCTTGGCACATCAGGCCAAGTCTCTGTCCCCCTGATATCTATTTAGAGAATTAAAGAAGAAAGAACTACTTATTGGGCTTTAAAATAAATGGCTATTAATTGTGGTGCCGCTGAATCTCCTTACAGCTGTGTTTGGGCGTGTAAGGATACAGACTGTTCGGTAGGCAAGCTTGCCTGGCCCCCTTTGCCTGCTTTCCCGGTCCTTGTTTGGAACTCCTGTTTAGAAGCACAATAACTTCTTTGTTTCAGAGGCCTGGTAAAAGCTATTCACATTCAAAGGTGACAGGATGGCTTCATCATTAATCCTAGAGTGACCCCACCCCACCCTCCAGAAGCTCTAAGACTAGAAAGGCTCTCACGTGTCTGCCTGTTAAAACCAAGTCTCCCCACCTCCTCTGCAACTAATTTTTCCTCTAGGCATTTCAAATGGGGATTCAACCTCACATAAAGGAGACAAAGAACGTTTTCTTCACCCTTCCAACTAAAGGAATCTTCTGAAAAGTTAAGACAGGATTACAAAAAAAAAAAAAAAAAAAAAAAAATCGAAAACATCCTGCCCCCCTCCCCCCCCCAAAAAAAAAGAGGGAAATTTTTTTCAGTGGTGCCTAGAATTAATTAGATGGGCATTAATTTAACATCAAAATTGCATTGCGAATATTTTTTCGTTATCTTCAGCATTTAGAAGACTGACTTACCAGGCATATTTTCACACCAAGATTATTCTTGTGGAAATTTTTGTTTTATCTAGGTAAAGCACATAAAAGCAATTTAAAGTACATACAAGACTTGGGGAGATTTCCATTCTTTCCAAGCCCACTTTCTGTTACCCTGGTTTCCTCCATTCCTTCTCTTGGTATACTAGTTCAGGAACTTGGAAGGAACCGGATTCTGAAATTATCTTTTATCTCTGAAGCTCCTGTAAGGCAGTAACTAAGATGTGAGACTTAACTCAAACCACAGGGAACCACTGAGGTACACTCAGCTTCGCACCAGACCTCAAAATTAGAGGATAGCCTTCCCACTAACTAGCCTCAAGTTGGCCTTCAGAGAAATCAAGGAATGAAAACAAGTCGGCAGCTGTTGGTGTTATAATGAAGTTCTTGGCCTTCACATGCAGAAAGGCTATCTAGGCTGCAGATTTCTGTGGCAAAGGCTTGTCTAATGTGTCAGGGGGCCCTGGATTCTATAATGCCAAACAAAAAATTAATAAGTAAAAACATTAAAAAGCCAACTTTTTGTTAACTAGTTACTTTGATTTCTCTGTGGTCATATTTCCTTGTCCCTGCCTTGCTGTAAGGGTCAAAATTAAAGTGTAAACCCAAGGACAGATAACTTCCTAGAATGCTGATGACTAAGATATCAAGTCACAGTTTTACTTCCCTTCTGTAAGCAAACTTGGTTGCCCCAACTACACAATGTGCTTAATCACTGGTAGGGGTGAGGTATAGGGCAACAGGACTCATGCCTGCCCCTGATTGGACGACAGCAGAAAGTACCATAGCCTTGTGGGTTCTCCCTTTATGAGCACCTGACTAACATGATTCAGTGCCTTTCTTTGGGAATCTCCTATTTGGACCTGGCCAGTATTTATCTTCCTGGCCAGTATTTAATAAAGCTTGTTTTAACTGGATAATTGTGTATTTGTTTTCTCTTCTCCTGATTTTCGGGCTTAACACTTTCAAAGGCAGTGACTAAGAAAACCCCAATATGCTTTTTTTTTATTCTTTTGTTTCTGCTTTGCTCAACCACTCTCTACCTTAACAACTATCCTGGGTTGAAGAGATGACTCCATGGTCCAGAGGTCCTGAGTTCAATTCCCAGCCACTACATGGTGGCTCACAACCATCTGTAATGGGATCCAATGCACTCTTCTAGTGTGTGTCCGAAGACAGCTGCAGTGTATTCATATAAATAAAAAAATTAATAAAGCTTAAAAAAAACCAAAAAACAAACAAAAAAACAAAAAACAACCATCCTTTTCTGCACAAATTGTCAGAAGTAAATGAACAGCAAGACCAAGGAGGAATACCACACTTACTTGGTTGAAATGTCATTTCTTGTCATTGAGTTAGCAGACATGAGAACTCAGTGGGCACCTCTGGAGAGGGGGTGGTCCAAATTCTGTATTCTAGAATAAGTGTTAGCATTCTGTCTAAACTCCACTCCAACAGTTACCTGGCAGTTACTACCTCTTAACTGTTAACTTCTTAACAGTTACTACCCTCTTAACTTCCCTCCCATACCCTGAATAAACCCCTCAGAGGGAAGAGATGCCTCAGTAGGCCCCGCTGTGACATCCCGTTCCCCCATACCTCACCACACAGACCCACAGAACATATTCTTTTATCTTTTTATAAACACATCAGTAAGGAATGGAGCAGAATCAAGGATCGCTTATACCAAGGGATGAATTCAGTAGCTCAAATGGTGTAACCTAACAAGATTTTGGAGTTTGGGTCACATGAGGAATTTGGAGGATATTTCCACACCACCTTTTTGGTCTATTTGATTGATATAGGATACACACACACACACACACACACACACACACACACACACACACACGTGTTCTGCCTGCATGTTATGTCTATGTGAAAGTGTTAGATCCCCTGGAAATGGAATGACAGTTGTGAGCTGCCATGCGGATCCTGGAAATTTAACCCCGGAGACATCTGGAAGAACAGACAGTGTATTTAACTGCTGGCTACCACGGGCTTTCTTTCTTTTTTCTTTCTTTCTTTCTTTCTTTCTTTCTTTCTTTTCTTTTTTTTGGGGGGGGAGGGGGGCTGAAACGGGGTTTTCTGTGTAGCCCTGGCTGTCCTGGAACTCACTCTGTAGACCAGGCTGGCTTGAACACAAACATCACCTGCCTTCCAAGTGCTGGGATTAAAGGCGTGTGCCACCATGGACTTTCTGGTAGTAAATATTGCACGCTGTTCTACCTCAAGTTCATGCACCTATGGCCATTAGCATTTGAAATCCACTCCCATTGTGTGCATTATCATATTATAATGAACCCACAGTCACCTTCAAACAGCAAACTGCTGGCTGGATTTAGTGGCCTCAGGAGACAGAAGGGTTCTGAGAATTTTCAGTTTTATCCCTGCAAACTTGTTCTTTTTGTAGGCTAATTTTGCAGCCTTTTTGCCTGACTGTGGTGACCCTGTCTTCTAGTTTCAGTAGGAGTTACTGAAGGTTGATATCAGTCCTCGTATTTAAGTCCTAATCATGGAACATAGGCAAAGGTGATGGCAGTCTTAAATCTTCTATAAAGTAAATATGCCCCGAGTTACAACCATAAATGCCACATATACCAGCATTCTCAGTTTGGAAGGTTTTTAATCAGAGTCAAACAAATAAAATCAGTTTATATTTGTATCAAATTCGTGGCCAAAACTCTGCCATGGCAGCCATCCCCATAAGAAGCAGGATAACGATTATCTCTCAAAAAAAAGTATCCCATCAAAGCTATATTTGTTCAAGAAAATAACAAGCTGGTCCAAGCTCCAATTCCAACCCTCCACTTCTAACACTTAACATTCCTCACACACTGGGCTGAGAGGCTGACTCAGCAGGAACCACATGAGTTCAAGGCCAGGCTAGCCTATGGAGTCAGACCCTGACTCCCCAAAACAAACAGGAAAGAGATAGAGAGCAATAGTAGCAAAATGATGTCCAAGAAGAAAAGCAGTGACCAATTAATATTTGGGAAAGCCTTGAATATACTTATTCATGAGGAAAATGTAAATTAAAACTGCTGTGAGATGGCATCTCAAAGCAGTTTTCCGAATGGTTATTATCAAGCAGACAAATGACCACAAATGCTGGTCTGTGGAGCAATTTTGGTAGGAGTCAAACTGATACAGCCACTGTGGAAATCAGTGTGTCAGTATCACAAAAGATGAAAAACAAAACTGCTGTTATTTGACCCTGAGATCCAAACCAGGAAGACATGCTCCCACAAAAACACTCATGATCAGGAGGGTTGATGCAAAGGCAAGAGGTTTATTGATCCAGTACACTGGGGTTCCTCCATATGCAGGCTAGAGGAAAACTGAGCTACAGCTAAGAGCAGTTTTTATATAGTTTTCATAGGGTTTACGAGGGCAGTCTTACAATCACCTCTTAGACAATGCTAACCACAAAGCCTGACCTTAAATGACTGTTACCATGCTTGGTTTCTTGGCAACATTATGATAATGAGTGTTAGCTAAGTCTATCTTACCATAGCTCCTGTTTACCCAGGTTTATTGTGTTGAGGGCCCAGCTTCCTGATAACCTTTTAATTCTAGTATCTTGGGCCCTTCTTCTGGGATGTATGTGTAAGTCTTTGGAATGTGCTTCTCCCGGAACTTAACTTCTCTGGAGAAGTTGTTCCCCTCCCCCCCTCCCCCACAGGGTTTCTCTGTGTAGCCCTGGCTGTCCTGGAACTCTCTCTGTAGACCAGGCTGGCCTCGAACTCAGAAATCTGCCTGCCTCTGCCTCCCAAGTGCTGGGATTAAAGGCATGTGCCACCACTGCCGCCGAGAAGTTAATTTTTAAGTTTAGGCTGAGACCTGAGATTCCTTCAGTCTACCCATGCAGGATACCTTCATCAGTTTCTTCATTTGTTTTTTGTGTTAGTTGTTTTTCTGTTGCATCGATAAAACACTACAACCAAAGTAATTCATAGAAAAAGGAATGTATTTGGCCTCGTGGTTCAGAGGTCTATGGCGTGGTAGGCATGGCAGCCAACATCGTAATAGTAGGAACAGGAAGTTCAGAGCTCACATCTTAAACTACAACCATGAAGCTGAGAGAGAGTGACTGGAAGTTGTGCAAAGTATTGAAATTCTCAAAGCCTGCCTCCAGTGGCATGTTTTTTTCAGCAAGGTCACATGTATCCTATGATACACCATGTCCATTGTATGCCATGAGGAAAAGAACAGAACACACCAGTGGACTTGAAATACGGCAAAATCTTTTATTATTCCCACTGTATAAACAGAGTTGCTGATTGATCAGAGCTAACAAACAAGGACTTGGGAGCTTTGTTTCTTCTGGCAGTCTTGAGCAGGGGCTGAGGCAAGATTTATAAGTTTAAAACCTGCAAGCATCTAAGCCAAGTTAAGGTTATAATTTTTACCAATTAGAACTCAGGAATTACGGACTTCCCCCAGGGTTCCATCATTGCCAATTGATATGGAATGTGTTTTTGCCCAACCAACTAAATTTACTTGTTCTTTCTGTTCTTAGAAACAAGCATTATGTTTTGGGGAACTATTGTTGCTTAGAGAGGACGTTGGTCAGCTTAGATAAAATGAAGTCTGAATTCAGGATGGCAGCACTTAAGACAAGTTCCTTTTATCTGCTCCCAACACCTAAATCTCCCCAAAGAGCACCACAACTGGGTGAGTATAAAGCCTTCAAATGTATGAGACTATGGGGAACAATTCTCATTGCATACACATATGTACAGGCACACACTTACATGCTAAAAAATATCATTATTTATCTTTATTTTCTTTGTATGCGTATGTATGCCCAGTACCCTCAGAGGTCAGAAGAGAGTATTGGGTCCCTTGAAACTGAAATTACAAAGAGTTGTGGGCCACCAGGTTGGTACTTGAAGTTGAACCTGGATCCTCTGCAAGAACAAGAGCTCTGAAATGCTTAGCTATCTCTCCAACGCCTTTGTAGGGGTATTTAAAAAATATACTTTTAGTTTTGGTTGACCCACTCCTTGGCCTCTCCTTTCTCCCATTTCCCCACCTAAACCCTAGGTTAAGCCTTTAACCTCCAAATATGCCAGATCAGGTAAGAGTTTATTAACTCCAGCGGGCAGATGGGCAGCATAACAGTATGGCGGGGTTCTGAAATACAAGCTTCATTCCTGCCCCAATATCAGCATATCTACTCTTACAGTTTCTTAGGGAAGGGAGGCCTTGCTGGCCTCACAGGGAAGGGCGTAGTTAATGTGTGACCTATGTTATGTTAAAAATGTACAGGAGTAGAGATTAGGTTTTGTAATGGAGGTCAGGGTGTGGGGTGTGGGTGTCTCTCTTTCTCTGAATAGAATGTGAGCCATGTTGAGCATAACAATAGTCAGGCTGTCTCCACCGCCCTGTGAGGTGGTGGTGGATAGGGTCTGAAGATCTTGGGTGTCTAACCAAGTGAAAACATGATCATGTAATCTCTAATGTCACACAGAAAATAGTATTTTTTGGTCACATGCACAGGATTAGATTTTATTACTTTTTTAAAAGATTTATTTTATATATGTGAACACACTGTCACTGTCTTCAGACACACCAGAACTCAGGACTTCTGGAAGAGCAGTCAGTGCTCTTAACCACTGAGCCATCTCTACAGCCCCACTTATTTATTTATTTATTTTTAATATAGTGCTGGGAGTCGAGCTGATGGCCTGGAATATACCATGGATTCAGAATTTAGAGTGGTGTATATTGAAGAATGAAAAATTATAAAAATAATTTTTATAGAATATATACATGTATAGATGCTTTTAAAGTTTTTTTAGGGACATGGAAACTTTTCTCTGAGACAAGCCAGGCCAGTTTCAGGAACTGGCTATAAAGAATGAAAGTCATTCAGGTGGTAAAAACACAATGACAGGGCTGTGGCTCTACGGCTGGAGCTAGTGAGAAATAGTTAATAGATAGTTGACATGGTAGGGCAGTGACATGGTAAAACCACATTTTTGAGAAGAATGAGTGTACTGAGTAATTTCCATGGCTATTAACCATTCAGGGTGGGTTTCTCTGGAATGTTTCACTGTTCTTATGTTATGTATCCTTGGTAACCCCTCACCCCCTCTCTCTCTCCTGGTTTGTGGTTTTCCTCTTTAAAAGACCCCTTAGTCCACCACTCGAGGTAAAACTCTGCTCTGGAGAGAGTTTGTGGTTTGACCTTGGTCGGCCAACTTCCCTAATAAAGCCTCTGCTGATTGCATCCAGGTATGGTTTCTTGTGATCTTTGGGTGGTCATGATTTCCTGAGACTTGAGGAAGGGTCTCCCGAGTTTGGGGGTCTTCATATATTGTTGTCCCAGACCTTCCTATTTTCTGGACAGTCACTCACCAGCACTCCTAGAGGAGCCCTGAGTCCTGCAAGCTTCTTTTGTTTAAGTTTTCTTTCTGAATTGATCAGTTTTTATTGTCAACTTGATCTAATCTAGATGACTATCTGGGAAGAAAGACCCTCAAGTGAAGGATTTCCCAGATCCTATTGGTCTATCACTATATCTTTGAGAAATTGTCTTGACTGATGATAGATATAGGGGGATTGAGTTAATTTTGGGAAGTACCATTCCTAGGCTCATGGTCCTGGGCTAGATAAGAAAGCTAGCTGAACATGAGACAACAAATGAGACAGCAAGCTAATTCTTTCTTTCTTTCTTTCTTTCATTCTTTCTTTCTTTCTTTTTTGTTTGTTTTTTTTTTTGTTGTTGTTGTTTTTTTTGTTTGTTTTTTTTTTTTGTTTTCGAGACATGGTTTCTCTGTATAGCCTTGGCTATCCTGGAACTCACTCTGTAGACCAGGCTGGCCTCGAACTCAGAAATCCACCTGCCTCTGCCTCCCAAGTGCTGGGATTAAAGGCGTGCGCCACCATCGCCCGGCAAGCAAGCTAATTCTTAATGGCTTCTTCTTAGTTCCTTCTTCAGCTCCTACTCTGGTTTCTGCAGTGATATGACTTGAAGTGCAGACTGAAATAAATTCTTCCTCTAAGTTGTATTTGCAAATGGTATTTATCACAGCACAGTTCAAGTAAGAACATGTTCCTTGCCAGGCAGTGGTGGTGCATGTCTTTAATCCCAGCACTTGGGAGGCAGAGGCAGGCAGATTTCTGAGTTCAAGGCCAGCCTGGTCTACAGAGTGAGTTCCAGGACAGCCAGGGCTACACAGAGAAACCCTGTCTCGAAAAACAAAACAAAACAACAACAACCAAAAAAAGCAAAAAATAAATAAATAAATAAAAAAGAAAAGAAAAGAAAAAAAAGAACAGGTTCCCTGCAGATTTAACTCTTTTGTCTTTTTCCGCTCAAAAAATATTTTATTTACACTCCTGTTGTGCTCTCCCTCCAATATACCTCTGAGG
>NW_023046390.1:0-56563 GCF_011762505.2 Arvicanthis niloticus
AGATTGGGGAGGACATCCCTGTGCTGGACAGTGATGAGGACGTCCCTTGGTGGTGGACAGTGGTGAATCATTTTCTGTGTTGCAACAGAAAAAAGTTATTTTGGGGACCGTGGGAAATATGTCCCTGTTTTGGAGAGTTGCAGGACGACATCTACTGGGGTGGAAGTGCGCGAGGACGTCGTATGTGTGCACGGACGATGTCCCTGTGGTGCACATTTGTGAGGACATCCCTGTTGTGCACAGGAGGATGTCCTCTGGTGCACAGTGTGGAGATGTCCTGCGGTTTACAGTGGGAAAGACATCCCTGTGTTTGACAGTTGGAGGAAATCAGTGTGTTGGACTGTGGGAAGGACATCTCTGTGGTGGACATTGTGAGAGAATTTCACTGTGGTGGACAGTGGGGATGATGGCCTTGTGGACAGTGGTGAGGACGTTCATGCTGTGCACAAGAAAACGTCCTCTTGGTGGACAGTGGGAAGGATTTCCCTGGAGTGGAGAGTGCAGAGGACATCTCTGAGATGGACAGTGGTAAGAATATTTTTGTATGCTCAGAAGAATGTCGCTCTGATGCACAGTGGAAAGGATGTTCCTGTGGTGAACAGTGCGGAGGATATTCCTGTGTTGGACGGTGGTGAGGACTTCCCTGTAGTGCATATTGTTGAGGACAACCATGTTGTGACAGTGGTAAAGATGTCCTTGTAGTACACAGGAGGATGTCCTGGGGTGGACAGTGGAAGGACATCTGTTTGGTGGACCGTGCAAAGGATGTCTCTGTGGTGGACAGTTGTGAGGACATTTCTGCTATGGACAGTGGGATGGACATCTTTGTGGCGGAATGTGGGGAGGACATTCCTTTGGTGGACAGTCGGAAGGACGTATCTTTGATGTAAAGTGGGAAGAATGTCCCTGTGTTGGATACCAGGGAGGCAATCTCTGTGGTCGACAGTGGAAGAACATCACTGTTGTGGGACAGTTGGGAGGACGTTAATGTTGTGGACAGTGGGAAGGATATCCTTTTGGTGGACAGCAGGGAGGACCTGTCTGTGGTTTACAGTGGGAAAGATTTTCCCAGTGATGGACAGTGATGAGGACTTTTCTGTGGTGGACAGTGGATTGGATGTTTATGGGGTGGACACTGGATAGGACCTTCATGTGGTGGACCTGTGGTGGACATGCCTGTGATGGACAGTGGGAAGGACATTCCTGTAGTGGACAGTGGGAAGATGTTTCTGTGGTGGAGCGAGTGGAGGGCGTCCTCTGGTGGACAATGGTGAGGATGTTCCCCTGGGGGACACTGGGGAGAATGTTTCTGTGGTGGTAAGTAAAGAGGACATAGCTGAGGTGTACAGTGGAGAGTACTTCCTGCTTTATACAATGAGGATAACATCTTGTGGTGGACAGTGGTGAGGACGACCTTGTGGGAAAAGTGATAAGGATGTCCCTGAGGTGGACAACAGGATGGAACTAAATTTGGTGGACACTGGGAAAAAACGTCCTGTGGTGGACAGTGGTAAGGACATTCCTTTTGTACACAGGAGGCTGTCCTTGTAGTGGACAGTGGGAGAACCACACTCTGGTGGACTGTGGGCTAGGACGTCCATGTGGTGGACAGTGGGAAAAAACATCCATGTGGTGGACAGTGGGGATGATGTCCATGTGTGGACAGTGGGAAGGATGTACCTTTCATGGACAGTTGGAAGGACATCCCTGTGGTGGACTGTCGGGAGGAACCCTTGGGGTGGACAGTTGGGAGGATGTCCTGTGGTGGACAGTGGGTAGGACCTTTTTGTTGTGGAAGTTGGATGGATATCCTTGTGGAGGACAGTGGGGAGTATGTTCCTGTTGTGTACAGTGGGATGGATGTTTCTGTAATGGAAAGTTGGGAACATATTTGTGTGGTGGACAGTTAGGAAGACGTCCCTGTGGTAAACAGTGGGAAGGAAGTTTTTTTTGTGGACAGCAAAAACTTTCCATGTGGTGGACAATGGGAAGGATATCCCTGTTGTAGACAGTGGGGAGGTTCTCCCTGTGGTGAACAGTCATAGGGTGTTTCTGTGGTGGATAGTGTGGAGGATGTTTCTGTTATGGACAACTGAGAGTACATTACTGTGGTGGACAGAATATTCCTGTTGTGCACAGTTGTGAGGACGTCCCGGCTGTGCATAGGAGGATGTCCCTGAGGTGCAAAGTGTGGAGGATTTCCCTTTGGTGGGCAGTGGGAAAGACGTCCGTGTGGTGGAGAGCAGGGAGCACCTTTTTGTAGGGGACAGTGGGAAGGACATCCCTGTGGTGGACAGTAAAATGATGTCCCTTTTGTGCACATTGGGGCAGATGTCCCTCTGGTGAACAGTGGAAAGGACCTCCCTGTGGTGGACAGTGGTGAGGATGACCCTGTGGTTTACAGTGCTAAAGATGTCTCTGTGGTGGACATCAAGAAGGACCTCCATTTGGTGGACAGTGGGAAGAATGTCCCTGTGGTGGACAATGCAATGTATGTCCCTGTGGTGCACAGTGGTGAGGACATCCCTGTTGTGTACAGGAGGATGTTCTTGTGGTGAACAGTGGGTAGGAGCACACTCTCATGGACTGTGGGGTAGAATGCCTCTGTGGTGGACAGTGGGATGGAAGTCCATGTGGTGGACAGTGGGGAAGATGTCCGTGTTGTGGACAGTGGGAAGGATGTCCCTTGGTTGACAGTAGGAATAACGTCCCTGTGTGGACTGTTGGGAGGAACTCCTTAGGGTGGACAGTTGGGAGGATGTCCCTGTAGTGGACAGTGGGTAGGACATTTCTGTTGTGGACAGTGGGATGGATATCCTTGTGGAGGACAGTGCAGAGTATGTCCCTGTTGTGGACAGTGGGATGGATGTTTCTGTAGTGGACAGTTGGAAACATATTTGTGTGGTGGAAAGTTAGGAAGATGTCCCTGTGGTAAACACTGGGAAGGAAGTCCTTTTTGTGGACAGTGAAAGGAAGTCCTTGTGGTGGTCAATGGGAAGGACATCCATGTTGTAGACAGTGGGGAGGTTCTCCAAGTGGTGGACAGTAAGTAGGACGTCCAGATGGTGGACAGTGGGGAGGACATTTCTGTTTTGGACAACTGAGAGGACGTTACTGTGGTGGACAGTTGAAGGATGTCCTTGTGGTGGTCAGCAAGAAGGACCTCTCTGTGGTGGACAGTGGTAAAGATGTCCCTGTGATAAACAGTGATGAGGATGTTTCTGTGGTGGACATTGGAAAGGACGTCCCTGTTGTGGACAGTGGTGAGGACCTCCGTGTCGTGGATATTGGGAAGAAGGTCCCTTTGGTGAACAGTGGAAAGGATGTTTCTCTGGTGGACAGTGGTGAGGAATTTTCTGTGGTGTAGAGTGGTGAGAAAGTTTCTGTGGTGGACAGTGGTGAGGAAGTTTCTGTGGTGGACAGTGGTGAGGAAGTTTCTGTGGTGGACAGTGGTGAGGAAGTTTCTCTGGGGCAAGGGAAAATGTCCCTTTGTTGAATAGTGGAAAGTACATCTCTGTGGTGGACAGTAGAGAGAAACACACTGTGGTTGACAGTGGGAAGAACATTTATGTTTTAGACAGTGGGAAAGAAGTCCCTGTTGTCGATATTGGGAAGGACCTCCTTGTGGTGAACAGTGGAAAGAATATCCCTCTGGTGGACAGTGGGGAGGACATACCTGTTGTGGACAGGGGGAAGGACATCCCTGTGGTGGACAGTCAAGAGGACTTTGCTGTGTTGGACATTTGGGATGACATCCCTGTGGCTAATAGTGGGAAAGACATTTCTTTGGTGGATAGTGGGGAGGATGTCCCTGTCATGGAGTGTGCAGAGGACATCTCTGGGGTGGAGAGTGTTGCTGACATCACTGGTGTGCAAAGGAGGATGTCCCTGTGGTGCACAGTGGTGAAGATATCCCTGTTGTGCATAGGAAAATGTCCTTCTGCAAAGTGGGTAGGATGTCCCAGTGGTGTATAGTGAAAAGGATGTCACTGTGGTGGACAATTTGGAGAATGTCCCTGTGGTGGACAGTGGGAAAAATATCCCACTGGTGGACAAAAGGGAGGATTTCTCTATGGTGGACCGTATAAAGGATGCTCTTGTGGTGGTCAGTGGGGAGGATGTCCCTGTGGTGGACAGTGGGTAGAATGACTCTGTGGTGGACAGTTGAAAGACATACCTTTGGTGGACAGTGGGAAGAACATCCCTGTGGTGGACAGTGGGAAGGACATCTCTGTGGTAGCCAGTGGGTAGGATGCCCCTCTGTAGGGCAGTGGGTAGAATGTCTCTCTGGTGGACAGTGGGAATGACATCTCTGTTGTGGACAGTGGGGAGAATACTTCTGTATGGACAGTTCAAATGATGTCCCTGTAGTTGACAGTGGTGAGGACCTAGCTGTGGTGGAGTTTGGGGAGGATCTCCCTGTGGTAGACAGTGGGAAGTGTGTCTTTGTGGTGGACAGTGGATAGTACGTTCCTGTGGTGGACAGTGGAAAGAAAAGCCCTGTTGTGGACAGTGGGGAGGATCTTCCTGTTGTGGACAGTCGGAAGCAAGTCCTTGTGGTGGACAGTGGGAAGGACATTTATGTTGCGGACTGTGGGAAAACATTTCTGTTGTGGACATTGGGAAAGATCTCCTTCTGGTGACCTTTTGAAGAATGTCCCTCCTGTGGACAGAGGGGAGGACGTCAATTAGGTGGACTGTGGGAAGTACATCCATGTGGTGGACAGTGGGGAAGACTTTTTTGTGATGGATGGGGGAAGGACATCCTTATTTTTATTATGGGGAGGATGTCACTGGTTTGGACAGTGGTTAGGAAATCACTGTGTTGGAAAGTAGAGAGGACCTTTCTTTGGTGAACAGTGGGAAGTAGGTCCATGTTTTGAACCGTGGGGAGGACAATTATGTTGTGGATTGTGGGAAGGACGTCCATTTTGTGGACATTGGGAAAGACCTCCGTGTGGTGGACAGTGGGAAGCATGCCCCTCTAGTGGACAGTGTGCAGAAACACCATGTGGTGGACAGTGGGAAGGAAGTCTCTGTGGTGGACATATTAGAGGACATCATTTAGTGGACATTGGGAAGTATGTTCCTGTTGTACACAGCAGGAAGTACCTTTCTGTTGTGGACAGAGAAAAGGACATCCCTGTGGTGGACAGTAGAGAGGACTTCCATGTTTTGGACTTCCCATGGAGTGGGAAGGAGGTTTCTGTGGTGAACCATGGAAAGGACATGCCTGTTGTGAATAGGGCATAGGACATCACTGTGGTGGACAGTGGAAAGGACATACCTGTGGTGGACAGTAGGGAGGACTATCCTGTGGTGGACAGTGAGAAGGAAGTCCCTGTGGTGGATATTGGAAAGACATATATATTGTGGACTGTGGAAAGGATGTCCGTGTTGTTTACATTGGGAAAGACCTCCTTTTGGTGAATAGTGGGAAGGATGTCCCTCTGGTGGACAATGGGGAGGAACTCACTGTGGTGGACAGTGGGAAGGATGTTTCTCTGGTGGAGAGAGGGGAGGTCGTTACTTAGGTGGACAGTGGTAAGGACATCCCTGTGGTGGATAGTAGAGAGGACGTCTCTTTTGTGAACAGTGGAAAGAAGGTCCCTGTGGTAGAGAGTGCAAAGGACATTCATGTTGTGGATTGTGAGAAGGACATACATGTTGTGGACATTTGGAAGGACTTCTATGTATTCTACAGTGGCAAGCATGTAACTCTGGTGGAAAGTGGGGAGGACCACCATGTGGTGGACAGTGGGAAGGATGTCCCTGTGCTGGACCGAGGAAAGGAAATCATTGAGGTGGACATTAGGAGGTACGTTCCTGTTGTAGACAGCAGAGTGTACCTTTCCATGGTGGACAGTGGGAAAGACATGTCTGTTGTGGACAGTGCGGTGGACATCACTCTAGTAGACAGTGGAAAAACATCTCTGTGGTTGACAGTAGAGAGGACTTCCCTATGGTGGACAGTGGGAAGGAGGTCCGTGTGGTGGACATTGGAAGGACATTGGAAGGATATATATGGTGTGGACTGTGGGAAGGACTTCCCTGTTGTGGACATTGGGAAAGACCTTTGGGTGGACAGTAGGAAGGATGACACTCTTGTGGACAGTGGGAAGGACGTCCCTGTGGTGGAAAGTGGGAAGAATATCACTGTTATGGTCTGAAGGGAGGATATCAGTGAGATGGACAGAGGGAAGGACATCTATGTTGTGGACATTGGGAAAGACCTCTATGTGGTGGGCAGTGGGAAGCATGCCCCTCTAGTGGACTGTATGGAGAAACACCATGTGGTGGAGAGTGGGAAGGATGTCTCTGTGGTGGACATAGTAGAGGACATCATTTAGTGAACATTGTGAAGTACGTTGCTGTTGTGGAGAGCAGGGTGTACCTTTCTTTGGTGGACAGTAAGAAGGACATGCCTCTTGTGGACAGTAGAGAGGACTTCCCCGTGGTGGACATGGGTCCTGTGGTGGAAAGGAGGTCCCTGTGGTAAAGAGTAAAAAGGATATGCCTGTTGTGGACACTGAGGAGGACATCACTTTGGTGAACAGTTGAAGGACATCCCTGTGTTGGAAAGTAGAGAAGACTTCCCTGTGGTGGACAGTGGGAAGAAGGTCCCTGTGGTGAATATTGGAAGGACATATACGGTGTGGACTGTGAGAAGGACATCCCTGTTGTGGTCATTGGGAAAGACCTCCTTGTGGTGAACTGCGGGAAGAATGTCCCTCTTGTGGACAGAGGGGAGGACATCACTTAGGTGGACAGTGGGAAAGACATCCCGGTTGTGGACAGTGGGGAGGATGTCACTGGTTTGGACAGTGTTAAGGACATCCCTGTGGTGGACATTAGAAAGGACCTTTGTGTGGTGAACAGTGGGAAGAAGGTCCATGTGTTGGACAGTGGGGAGTACATTTTTTTTATCTTAATGTTATGTTTTACTTTTTATTTACATCTATTTTGGTTACAAAATCATCCTTTAAAAATATATTACTTATGTTTTTTCTTTTTTTTCAAGTTACTTTTTTTTCATTTTATTTTATTTACATTTAAGATGCCATCCCCTTTCCCCATTTCCCCTCCCTAGAAAACCCCTGTCCCATGCCCCCTTTCCTTTTTGCTTTTATACAATTTTTTTAAATGTTAATCAAAGGATTTATAAGTTTGGTAATGCTCAATCAGAAGGGTAATCCAATACCCAACCTAGATATAAAGACTATCTTTGACTGGTGGAGACCTGTGAACATCTGCCTCCATGCCCCCTCTCTCTTTCTCTCTCTCATCACCTAGCTTCTCCTCTCCTTCATCTTCTCTCCTTACTCCATCTCTTCCTCTCAGTACTCCTTCCCACTTAGCTCCTCCTACATATCACTCTTCCTGTTAAAGTAAAACTTTTCTCTCAAAATAAAGTTAGAGCATACTTATTCCTAATTGTACCAGTGAGGTATAAGATAGTTCTAATACCCAGTCCATCATTTTGTTGACTAACCAGAACCTCTGTCATCTCTTCTAACTAAAACACTTACTTTTGATCCTGGCTTTTTTTTTTGGCTTTATAATGAATGTCAGCTGAAAACTATCTACTCAGATCTTTTCTCTCAAAGTAAATAGCCAGGATTGGCTATGAGGCTATGGGTCTTCAACCCCGTCAGAAATCCAGAATGACTGAGTTAACTGAAGTTATGGGAAGCACTAAACATAGCTTCTAAAACTTAGCCAATTTATAGAGACCTCTGAACACCTGAGAAGCCCCTATACTACCGAATGTTCAAGCATCAAATCTTCAGCCTTCTGGCCCAGAGTCATCTGACAGACCTAAGTGATGCAGGATTATTAAGGGCTGATTACTCTGTCTGGGCAGATATAATCAGTCGACTATTCTGCATGTGTGTCCTCTTCAGGACAGTAGTTAGTCTGTAGATGGAAAGAGGCAATTCTTGCCTAGTGACTGTTACCATACAAACTGGCATAACTCCAAGGAGCCTCAATTTCTTCTTAGAATCCACAACAGGAAGCTGTCAGGAGCAGACAGGTCTCTAATCAGAATGGACATTTATATAAATTTTTGTAGCGTCAATTCTATGGACTTCTGACGTTTTGAAAACCAACTATCCATGTAAGGTCACCTGGACTGTTGTCTGTTCACTCCTCTTGGCTATTTCTAAATAAAATATGGTTAACCTCCTAACAATTAACTCAAAGCATTAAATTTGCTATAGTCCCTTAACTCATAGGTTAACCATCCCAATCAGTTAAAAAAGTTAAGGAAGGACTGGGTCTAGGCCTTGTATTCCTAAATGTGTTATACAAGCACATTGCCCATGAGAGTATCAATATTCATCTCACTTTTATATTAATAAGGAGCTCGTACCAATGAAAACCTTAAATTTGAAATCAAAGTAAATTTGGTACCATTTAAGAAATTATAACTTCATCTTGATAATAATTATACAGATTTCTACCAATAGGTTATGGCTGTGCAATAAGTCCTAGCTAATCCTCCCTGTTCCAACAAAACCACTACTTTTCCCTAGAAAGACAGACCATTATTAAACACATTAGTCCCCAAGCCCAGGGAATAGGGGCGCTGACTCTTCTGTAACTTCTTCAGGCTGATTATGGGCGTTGAGATATTAGAAGAGGGGTGGGGGAAAGAGTAAGTTGATAATCCTCTGATGCTGTGTCTTTACTGAATCCAGATGGAATTCCAGGACATCGGAGGTTTGGGCAGGTCTGCTCTGTATATTTGATGAGTAGATGCACCAAGGCTGTGTATTCTGCAATATACAATTCTCAGAACAAGTTTTAGTATCAAGGAAAAAAAGAAAAAAAATCCCCCCCCGGGGGCTGACATTTTTTTTAAAGATGTTGGTTCTAACAACTTTTCTTCCCCCCCCCTTTTAAAATTGGTTGTAATATTTACATTTCAGGTTTTATCCCCTAACACCACTTCCTCCCACCACCCAGAAACCCCCCATCCCATCCCCCTCCTCATGTTTCTATGAGGCAGTGACCGCACCTACCCCCCCAACTATCCCCTCCCCACCCTCACATTCCCCCTCACTCTGTGTTTACTTTTTAATGGGACCAAGAAACTCCTCTTCCACCTATGCCCAACAAGGCCATCCTCCCCTACATATACCTCTGGAGTCTTGGGTCCCTCCCTATGTGTTCCCTGGCTGGTGGTTTAGACCCTGGGGGGCTCTGGTTTTTGGTATTGTTGCTTTCCTCCTGGGGTCTCGAACCCTTTCCGCTCCTTCAGTCCTCTCTCTAAGTTCTCTATTGGGAAACCCCTGATCATATCAGTGGTTAACTGTGAGCATCGTCCTCTGAGTGTGTTAGTCTTTGGCAGACCTCTAAGGAGACAGCTATATCATGTTCCTCAGATTATGCACTTCCAGCCATCCACAACAGTGTTTAGCTTAGGTGGCTGTATATGGGATGAATACCAAGGCGGAGTGGTCTCCTGATAGCCCCTCCTTCAGTTTCTGTCCCATGTTTTGTTTCCGTATTTGCTCCCTTGAGCATTTTTGTTCTCGTTCTAAGTAGTACTGAGGCATCCCCTCTTGGTCTTCCTTCTTCATGAGATTCATGTGGTCTGCTGGTTGGGTCTTCGCTCATCCTAGCTTTGGGGCTAACATCCGCTTAACAGTGAGTAAATACCCTGTGTGTTCTTTTGGGATTGGGTTAACTCACTCAAGATGATAATTTCTAGATCCATCCATTTACCTAAAAATTTCTCGAATTCATTATTTTTAATAGCTGAGTAATACTCCATTGTGTAGATGTACCACATTTTTTGTATCCATTCCTCTGTTGAGGGACATCTTGGTTCTTTCCAGCTTCTGGCTATTATAAATAAGGCTGCTATGAACATAGTGGAGCATGTGTCTTTATTACATGTTGGAGCATCTTCTGGGTATATGCCCAGGAGTGCTATAGCTGGATCCTCAGGTAATGCTATGTCCAGCTTTCTGAGGAACCGCCAGACTGATTTCCAGAGTGGTTGTACCAGCTTGCAATCCCACCAACAATGGAGGAGTCTTCTTCTTTCTCCGCATCCTCACCAGCATCTACTATCACCTGAGTTTTTGATCTTATCCATTCTGATTGGTGTGAGGTGGTATCTCAGGGTTGTTTTGATTTGCATTTCCCTGATGACTAAGGATGTGGAGCATTTCTTAAGGTGTTTCTCAGCCATTCGAGTTTCCTTTGTTGAGAATTCTTTGTTTAGATCTGTACCCCATTTTTAATAGGGTTATATGGTTGTCTGGAGTATAATTTCTTGAGTTCTTTGTATATCTTGGATATTAGCCCTCTATCGGATGTAGGATTGGTTAGGATCTTTTCCCAATCTGTTGGTTTAGAGATTTGTCTTATTGACAATGTCCTTTGCCCTACAGAAGCTTTGCAATTTGGATGAGGTCCCATTTGTCAATTCTTGATCTTAGAGCATAAGCCATTGGTGTTCTGTTCAGGAACTTTTTCCCTGTGCCTAGGTATTCAAGGGTCTTTCCCACCTTCTCTTCTATTAGTTTCAGTGTATCTGGTTTTAAGTGAAGTCTTTTATCCACTTGATTTGAGCTTTGTACAAGGAGATATGAATGGATCGATTTGCATCCTTTTACATGTTGACCTCCAGATGAACCAACACCATTTGCTGAAAATGCTGTCCACTTTCCACTGGATGGTTTTAGCTCCTTTGTCAAAGATCAAGTGACCATAGGTATGTGGGCTCATTTCTGGATCCTCAGTTCTATTCCATTGATCTTCATGTCTGTCTCTGTACCAATACCATGCAGTTTTTATTACTATTGCCCTGTAGTATAGTTTGAGGTCAGGGATGGTGATTCCCCCAGAAGTTCTTTTGTTGTTGAGAAAACAACAAAAGTTGTAGTTCTCGCTATCCTGGGTTTTTTGTTGTTCCAAATAAATTTGCAAATTGCTCTTTCTATCTCTATGAAGAATTGATTTGGAATTTTGATGGGGATTGCATTGAATCTATAGATTGCTTTTGGGAAGATGGCCATTTTTACTATATTAATCCTGCCAATCCAGGAGCATGGGAGGTCTTTGCATCTTCTGAGATCTTCAATTTCTTTCTTCGGAGACTTGAAGTTCTTGTCATACAGATCTTTCACTTGCTTGGTTAGATTCACTCCAAGATAATTTATTTTATTTGTGGCTATTGTGAAGGGTGTCATTTCCCTAATTTCTTTCTCAGCCTGTTTATCTTTTGAGTATAGGAAGGCTACTGATTTATTTGAGTTGATTTTATATCCAGCCACTTTACTGAAGTTGTTTATCAGGTTTAGGAGTTCTCTGGTGGAAGTTTTAGGGTCGCTTAAGTATACTATCATATCATCCGCAAATAGTGAAATTTTGACTTCTTCCTTTCCTATTTGTATCCCTTTGACTTCCTTTTGTTGTCTAATTGCTCTAGCTAGGACTTCCAGTACTATATTGAATAGGTAGGGTGAGAGTGGGCAGCCTTGTCTGGTCCCTGATCTTAGTGGGATTGCTTCAAGTTTCTCTCCATTTAGTTTAATGTTGGCTACTGGCTTGCTGTATATTGCTTTTACTATGTTTAGGTATAGACCTTGAATTCCTAATCTTTCCAAGACTTTTAACATGAAGGGATGTTGTATTTTGTCAAATGCTTTCTCAGCATCTAGTGAAATGATCATGTGGTTTTTTCTTTGAGTTTATTTATGTAGTGGATTACATTGATGGATTTCCGAATATTGAACCATCCCTGCATTCCTGGGATAAAGCCTACTTGATCATGATGGATGATTGCTTTGATGTGTTGTTGGATTCGGTTTGCAAGAATTTTATTGCGTATTTTTGCATCGATATTCATAAGAGAGATTGGTCTGTAGTTCTTCTTTGTTGGGTCTTTGTGAGGCTTAGGTATGAACGTAATTGTAGCTTCATAGAACGAATTGGGTATTTTTCCTTCTGTTTCTATTCTGTGGAATAGTTTGAAGAGAATTGGTATTAATTCTTCCTGGAAGGTCTGGTAGAATTCTGCACTAAAACCATCTGGTCCCGGACTTTTTTTGGTGGGGAGGTTTTTAATGACTTCTTCTATCTCTTTAGGGGTTATGCGACTGTTTAGATGATTTATCTGCTCCTCGTTTAACTTTGGTACCTGGTATCTATCAAGAAAATTGTCCATTTCATCCAGATTTTCCAATTTTGTTGAATATAGGCCTTTGTAGTAGGATCTGATGATATTTTTAATTTCCTCTGTTTCTGTTGTTATGTCTCCCTTTTCAGTCCTGATTTTATTAATTTGAATACTGTCTCTGCGCCCTTTGGTTAGTCTGGCTAAGGGTTTGTCTATCTTGTTGATTTTCTCAAAGAACCAGCTCCTGGTTTTGTTAATATTTTGTATAGTTCTTTTTGTTTCAGCTTGGTTGATTTCAGCCCTGAGTTTGATTATTTCCTGCCGTCTACTCCTCTTGGGTATATTAGCTTCTTTTTGTTCTAACTCTTTCAGGTGTGCTGTCAAGTTGTTAATGTATGCTCTTTCCAATTTCTTTTTGTGAGCACTTAGAGCTATGATTTTTCTTCTTAGTACTGCTTTCAGTGAGTCCCACAAGTTTTGATATGATGTGTCCTCATTTTCATTTAAATCTAAGAAGTCTTTTATTTCTTTCTTTATTTCTTCCTTGACCAAGTTATCATTGAGTAGAGCATTGTTCAGTTTCCAAGTATATGTGGGCTTTCTGTTGTTTTTGTCCATGTCAAAGATGAGTCTTAGTCCATGGTGGTCTGATAAGGTACTAGGGATTATTTCAATCTTTTTGTATCTGTTGAGGCCTGTTTTGTGACCAATTATATGGTCTATTTTTGAGAAGGTACCATGGGGGTGCTGAGAAAAAAGTATATTCTTTTGTTTTAGGATGAAATGTTCTATAAATGTCAGTTAAGTCCAATTCGTTCATAACTTCTGTTAGTTTCATTGTGTCTCAGTTTAGTTTCTGTTTCCATGATCTGCCCATAGCTGAGAGTGGGGTGTTGACATCTCCCACTATTATTGTGTAGGGTGCAATGTATTCTTTAAGCTTTAGTAACGTTTCTTTTATGTATGTGGGTGCCCTTGCATTTGGGGCATAGATGTTCAGAATTGCTAGTTCCTCTTGGTACATTTTTCCTTTGATGAATATGAAGTGTCCTTCTTTATCTTTTTTGATTACTTCTGGTTGAAAATGATTTTATTTGATATTAGAATTGCTACTCCAGCTTGTTTCTTGGGACCATTTGCTTGGAAGATTGTTTTCCAACCTTTTACTCTGAGGTAGTGCCTGTCTTTTTCACAAAGGTGAGTTTCCTGAATGCAGCAAAATGTTGGGTCCTGCTTACGTATCCAGTCTGATAGTCTATGTCTTTTTACTGGAGAATTGAGTCCATTGATATTAAGAGATATTAAGGAAAAATGAGTGTTGTTTCCTGTTATTTTTGTTATTGGCCATGGAGATATGTTTGTGTAGCTACCTTCTTTTTAAGGCTTTTGGAAGATTACCTTCTTGTTTTTTCTAGGTTGTAGTTTCCCTCCTTGTATTGGATTTTTCCACCAATTATTCTTTGAAGTCCTGGATTTGTGTTGAGATACTGTGTGAATTTGGATTTGTCATGGAAAATTTTGGTTTCTCCATCAATAATGATTGACAGTTTTGCTGGGTATAGTCGTCTGGGCTGGCATTTGTGTTCTCTTAGGGTCTGTATGATATCGGCCCAGGATCTTCTGGCTTTTATGGTCTCTGCTGAGAAGTCTGGTGTAATTCTTATAGGTCTGCCTTTATATGTTACTTTGCCTTTTTCCCTTACTGCTTTTAGTATTTTTTCTTTGTTTTGTACATTTGATGTTTTGACTATTATATGGTGGGGAGTATTTCTTTTCTGGTCTAAACTATTTGGAGTTCTTTAGGCTTCTTGTATATTTATGGACATCTCTTTCTTTAGGTTAGGGAAGTTTTCCTCTATAATTTTGTTGAGGATATTTACTGGTCCTTTAAGTTGGGAGTCTTCCCCCTCATCTATACCTATTATCCTTAGATTTGGCCTTCTCATTGTGTCTTGGATTTCTTGTATACTTCAGGTTAGTAGGTTTTTGTATTTTGCATTTTCTTTGACAGTTGTGTCAATGTTTTCCATGGTATCTTCTGCACATGAGATTCTCTCTTCCATCTCTCGTATTCTGTTGGTGACATTTGTGTCTATAACTCCTGATGTTTTCTTTAGGTTTTCTATCTCCATGGTATTGTCCCTTTGTGATTTCTTTATTGTTTCTACTTCCATTTTTAGATCCTGCATGGTTTTGTTTAATTCCTTCTCCCGTTTGGTTGTATTTTCTTGCAATTCCTTAAGGGATTTTTGTGTTTCCTCTTTAAGGGTTTCTATCTGTCTACTTGTGCTCTCCTTAATTTCTTTGAGAGTGTTATTTATGTCTTTCTTAAAGTCCTCTATCATCATCATGAGAAGTGATTTTAATTCTGAATCCTGCTTTTCTGGTGGGATGGGTTGTTCAGGGCTTGCTGTGATGGGGGAGCTGGGTTCTGATGATGCCATGTAACTTTGGTTTCTGTTGCTTACATTCTTGTGCTTGCCTTTTGCCATCTGGTTAACTCTAGTGCTGCCTGTACTTACTGTCTCTGGCTGAAGCCTGCCTTTCCAGTTATCTAGCTTGTGTCTGATCTTCTAGGGGTCCAGATGTCTCTGTGATCTTTTCCAGCTGAGCTGATTACAGTGGTATCTCTAGGATGCCTCAGGATATGGTGTCTCCAAGGTAGCAATCCAGCTAGGTGTCTGCTGTTCTGGGTGCAGTGTCTCTTCTAGAATATCTCAGGATATGTTGTCTTACGCTCTGAGTTCAGTTGTTCCTCTTTGGCTCTGGGTTGAGTGGACCTTCCAGTATGTCTCAGGTGGAATCCAGGGTTCACCCAACAGCAGACCTGGCAGAGGTCTTGTCCAGGCCTCAGATCCAAGAACTAGTTTCTAAGACACTGCCCGAGTTAGAGCTCCTGGGATCCCTGCTTCCTCTGGGTTCTTGAAGGTTGGGGGCAGAGCTGCCACCCAAGATCTGCTCAGTGCCCTGGCCCAGACCGGAAGGGAGTGGGGAGTACATTTATGTTGTGGATTGTGGGAAGGACGTCCATGTTGTGGATATTGGGAAGGACCTCCGTGTGGTGGACAGTAGAAAGCATGTCCCTCTTGTTGACAGTGGGGAGAAACACCATATCGTGGACAGTAGGAAGGACGCCACTCTGGTGGACATAGAAGAGAATATTATTTAGTGTGTATTGGGAAGTACGTTCCTGTTGTGGACAGCAGGGTGTACCTTTCTGTGCTGGACAGTGGGAAGGACATGACTCTTGTGGACAATGCAGAGGACATCCCTTTGGTGGACAGTGGAAAGGACATCACTTGGTGGACAGTAGAGAAGACTTCCCTGTGGTGAGCAGTGGGAAGGAGGTCCCTGTGGTGTACCATTGAAAGGACATACCTGTTGTGGACTGGGCAGAGAACATCCCTGTGGTGGACAGTGGAAAAACATACTTGTGGTGGACAGTATAGAGGACTTCCCTGTGGTGGACAGTAAGAAGGAGGTCCCTGTGGTGGCCATTGGAAGGACCTATATGTTGTGGACTGTGGGAAGTACGTCTCTGTTGTGTACATTGGGAAAGACCTCCTTGTGGTGAACAGTGGAAAGGATGTCCCTCTGAGGGACATTGGAGAGGAACAAACTGTGGTGGACAGTGGGAAAGATGTCCCTGTGGTGGAGAGAGGGGAGGTTGTCACGTGGTAAGGACATCCTTGTGGTGGATAGTAGAGAGGACCTCTCTGTGGTGAACAGTGGGAAGAAGGTTCCTGTGGTGGAGAGAGGAAAGGACATTTATGTTGTGGATTGTGGGAAAGACGTACATGTTGTGGACATTAAAAATGACCTCCGTGTGTTCTACAGTGGCAAGCATGTCTCTCTGGTGGACAGTGGGGAGGACGTCCCTGTGGTGGACAGAGGAAAGAACATCATTTAGGTGGACATTAGGAAGTACGTTCCTCTTGTGGACAGCAGGGTGTACCTTTCTCTGTTGGACATTCGGAAGGACATGCCTGTTGTGGACGGTGTGGTGGACATATCTGTGGTGGACAGTGGAAAGATTATCACTGTGGTGTACAGCAGAGTGGACTTCCCTGTGGTGGACAGTGGGAAGGAGGTCCCTGTGGTGGACATTTGAAGGACATATATAGTGTGGACTGTGGGTAGGACATCACTGTTTTGGACATTGGGAAAGACCTTTTGGTGGATATTAGGAAGAATGATCATCTTGTGGACAGTGGGAAGGACGTCCCTGTGGTGGAAATTGGGAAGGACATCCCTGTTATAGTCTGAGGAGAGGATATCACTAAGGTGGACAGAGGGAAGGACGTTCTTGTGGTGGACAGCAGGGAGGACCTTTCTGTTTTGAATTGTGGGAAGGACATTCCTGTTGTAGACACTGGAGAGGACATCCCTGTGGTGGACAGTGGGGAGGATTTCACTGTGGTGGACAGTAGGGAGGATGTTACTGTGGTGCACTGGAGAATGTCCTTGTGGTGCATAGTCTGAAGGATGTCCATATGGTGGAGATTGCGGAGGACATCTCTGTGGTGGACAGTGGTTAGAACATCCCTGTTGTGCCCAGTGTGTTGGATGTTCCTGTTGTTTACAGTGGAAAGGACTTCACTGTGTTTGATAGTTGGGAAGACATCCCTGTTGTGGACAGTTGGGAGGATGTCACTGTGGTGGAGAGTTGAGAGGATTTCACTGTGGTGGACAGTGCAGATCATAGCCCTTTAGACAGTAAGAACAAAGTTCCTGTGGTGCACAAGAGAATGTCTCTTTGGTGGAGAGTGAGAAGGATGTCCTTGTATTGGGGAGTACAGAGGTCATTTCTGTGGTGTACAGTGGTAAGAACATCCCTGTTGTACACAGGAGGGTGTCTCTGAGGTGTACAGTGGGGTGGACATCACTGTGGTCCACAGGCAGAAGGACGTTCCTGTTGTGGACAGAGGGGAGGACCTCCCTGTGGTGGACAATGTGTAGGATGTCCCTGTGGTTTACAGTGTGGAAAATATTCATGTTGTGGAAAGTGGTGAGGGCATCCCTGTAGTGGACATTGGTGAGGACAACCATGTTGTGGACAGTGGTAAGGAAGTCCTTGTGGTACACAGGAGGAAGTCTCTGTGGTGGACAGTAGGAAAAACATCTCTTTGGAGTACAGTGGAAAGGTTGTCCCTGTGGTGGGCAAAGGGAGGACTTCCCTGTGCTGGACAGTGGAAAGGACGTTTCTGTAGTGGACAGTGGGATATATATGTTTGTTGTGAAAAATGCGGAGGACATCAATGTGGTGGACAGTAGAAATGACATCCCTGTGGTGGACAGTAGAGAGGAATTCCCTGTGGTGGACAGTGGGAAGAAGGTCCCTGTGGTGGACAGTGGGAAGGACATATATGATGTGGACACTGAAAAGGATGTCCCTGTTGTGGAAATTGGGAAAGACCTCTTTGTGTTGAACAGTGGGAAGGGTATGCCTCTGGTGGATGTTGGGGAGGACTTCCTTGTGGTGGACAGTGGGAAGGACATCCCTGTTATAATCTGAGGAGAGGCTATCACTGAGGTGGACAGTAGGAAGGACATCCTCTTGGTGGACAGTGGGGATGACCTTTCTGGTAAGGATAGTGGGAAGGACATCCCTGTTTTATACAGTGGGGAGGACATCCTGGTGGTGGACAGTGGGGAGTATTTCACTGTGATGGACAGTGGGGAGGATGTTACTGTGGTGCACTGGAAAATGTCTTTTTGGTGCATAGTTGGAAGGATGTCCATATGATGGAGAGTGCGGAGGTCATCTCTGTGGTGGACAGTGGTTAGGACATCCCTGTTGTGCACAGGAGGATATCCCTGTGGTGCACAGTGGGGAGGATGTCCCTGTTGTTTACAGTGAAAAGGACTTTGCTCTGTTTGATACTTGGGAGGACATCCATGTTTTGAACAGTTGAGAGGATGTCCCTGTTTTGGAGAGTTGAGAGTATTTCACTGTGGTGTACAGTGTGGATGATGGCCTTGTGGACCTTAAGGACAACGCTCCTGTCATGCACAAGAGTATGTCTCTTTGGTGGACAGTGAGAAGGATATCCTTGTAGTGGGCAGTGCAGAAGACATCTTTGGAGTGGACAGTGGTGAGAACATCCCTGTTGTGCACAGGAGGATGTCCCTGTGGTTTGCAGTGGGAAGGACATACCTGTGGTGGACAGTGAAGAGGACTTCCCTGTGGTGGACCATTGAAATGACATCCTTGTGGTCGACAGTGTGAAGAACGTCCCTTTGGAGGACAATGGGAAGGACATCACTGTGGTGGACAGGCAGAAGGATGTCCCTGTGGTTTACAGTGTGGAGGATATTAGTGTGGTGGACTGAGGTGAGGACTTTCCTGTAGTGCATATTGTTGAGGACAACCATGTTGTGGACATTGGTAAGGATGTCCTGGTAGTACAGAGGAGGATATCCCTGTGGTAGACAGTGGGGAGGACATCTGTTTGGTGGACCATGGATAGGACGTCCCTATGGTGGACAGTTGTGAGGACCTCCCTGTGGTGGACATTTGGGAGGACATTTCTGTTATTGACAGTGGGATGGACGTCTCTGTGGTGGAATGTGAATAGGACATCTCTTTGGTGGACAGTTGGGAGGATGTTTCTGTGGTGGAAAGTGTGAAGAATGTCTCTGTGGTGGACAGCAGGGATGACATCTCTGTGGTCTACCATGGGAAGGACATCTCTGTTGTTGACAGTAGAAAGAATATTCCTGTGGTGCACAGTTGTGAGGACGTCCCTGTTGTGCATAGGAGGATGTCCTGTAGTACAAAGTAATGAGGATGTTTCTTTAGTGGACAGCGGGAAAGACGTCCATGTGGTGGACTGTGGGGAGGTCCACTCTCTAGTGAATATTAGGAAGGATGTCCTTGTGGTGGACAGTGGAAAGGATATCCCTGTGGTGCACGTTGGTCAGGATGTCCCTGTTGTGCACAGGAGGATGTTCCTGTGGTGAAGAGTGGGAAGGTATTCACTGTGCTGGACATTTGTGAAGATGACACTGTGGTGGACAGTTTTATGGATGTCATTGTGGTACACAGGAGGACATCCCTGTGGTGGACAGTGTGGAGGACCTCTCTCTGATGGACAATGGTGAGAAAATCCCTGTGGTGGACAATTGTGTGGACCTCCCTGTGGTGGACAGTGTGTAGAACATCCCTGTAGTGGAAGTGGGAAGGACATCCCTGTGATAAACAGTGGGAATAATGTCCTTTTGTTGACAGTGGAAGGAAGTCCATGTTGTGGACATGGGGAGTATGTCCCTATGGTGGACAGTGGGGAGGACCTCCCTGTGGTGGACATGGGTAGGATATCTCTGTGGTGGAAATTGGGGAGGACATCCCATTTAAAAGGGGGAGGACATCCTTGTGGTGGACAGTGGGAAGAATGTCCCAGAAGTGGACAGAGAAAAAGACCTCTCTGTGATGTACAAAGGGAAGAACATACCTCTGGTGGACAGTGGATAGGATGTACCTGTGGTGGACAGTGGAAAGGACATTCTATGTTGGGCAGTTGGAAGATGTCCCTGTGATGGAGTGCAGGGAGGACCTCTCTGTGGTGGACATGGGAAAGACATCCCTGTTATGGACAGTAAAAGAATGTCACTTTTGTGCACATTGGAGAAGGTATCCCTCTGGTGAACATTGGGAATGACATCCCTGTGGTGGACAGTGGTGAGGACGAACCTGTGGTAGACAGTGGTAAGGATGCTCATGTAGTGGACAGCAGAGAGGACCTCACTTTGGTGGACAGTGGGAAGGACGTCCCTGTTGTGGACAATCCAAAATATGTCCCTGTGGTGCACAGTGGTGAGAATGTCACTCTTGTGCACAGAAGATTGCTCTTGTTGTGAACAGTCGGGAGGACCACACTCTGGTAGTCTGTGGGGTAGACATCCTTGTTGTGGACAGTGGGAAGGACATCCATGTGGTGGACAGTGGGGAAGACATCTGTGTTGTGGACAGTGGGAAGGATGTTTCTTTGGTGGATAGGGGGAAGGACATCTCTGTGGTGGATTTTTGGGGAGGAACTCCTTGACGTTGACTGTTGGGAGGATGTCCCTGTGGACAGTGGGTAAGATCTTTCTGTTGTGGACAGTGGGATGGACACCCTTGTGGAGGACAGTGGGGAGTATGTCTTTGTTGTGTACAGTAGGATGGATGTTTCTGTACTGGACAGTTATGAACATATTTGTGTGGTGGACAGTTAGGAAGACGTCCCTGTGGTAAACAGTGGGAAGGAATTCCTTTTTGTGGACAGTGAAAAGATGTCCATGTGGTGGACAATGGGAAGGACGTCCCTGTTTTAGACAGTGAGGATGTGTTCTCTGTGGTGGACAGGAAGTAGGACATCCCTGTGGTGGACAGTGGGGAGTATGTTTCTGTTTTGAACAACTGAGAGGATGTTACTGTGGTGGACAGTGTGAAGGTTATCCCTGTAGTGGACAGCAGGGAGGACCTCTCTGTAGTAGATAGTGATAAAGATGTACCTGTGATAGACATTGATGAGGTTTTTCTGCGGTGGACAGTGGAAAGGACATCCCTATTGTGGACAGTGGTGAAAACCTCCCTCTCATGGATATTAGGAAGGACGTTTCTGTGGTTAACAATGGAAAGGATGTTTCTGAGGTGGACAGTGGAGAGGACCTCCTAATGTTGGAAAGTGGAAAGGACATCACTGTGGTGGACAGTGGTGAAGAAATTTCTCTGGTACAAAGGAAAACGTCCCTTTGGTGGACAGTGGAAAGTACATTTCTGTGGTGGACAATAGAGAGAAACACACTGTGGTGGAGAGTGGGAAGAACATTTATGTTTTGGACAGAGAAAAGAAAGACCCTGTTGTCAGTATTGGGAAGGACCTCCTTGAGGTGTACAGTGGGGAGGACATCACTGTGGTAGACAGTGGTTAAAAATGTCTCTGTGGTGGACAGTGGGAAGGACATCCCTGTTGTGGACTGTGGGGAGAATATTTCTGTGGTGGACAGTTGAAATGATGTCCCTGTGGTGAACAGTGGAGAGGACCTACCTGTGGTGGAGATTGGGGAGGACCACCCTGTGGTAGACAGTGGGTAGGACGTCCCTGTTGTGGACAGTGGTTAGTACGTTCCTGTGGTGGACACTGGGGAGGATGTCCCTGTTGTGGACAGTGGAAAGAACATCACTTTGATGGACAGTAGAGAGGACCTCCCTGTGGTGGACAGTGGGAAGGACATTTATGTTGTGGACTGTGGGAAGAACATCTCTGTTGTTGACATTGGGAAAGACCTCCCTGTGGTGAACAGTTGGAAGAATGTCTTTCTTTTGGACAGAGGGAAAGACGTCACTTAGGTGGACATTAAAAAGGACATCCCTGTGGTGGACAGTGGGATGGACCTTTCTGTGGTGGATAGTTGGAAGGACATTTCTGTTGTGGACAGTGGGGAGAATGTCACTGGTTAGGACAGTGTAAAAGACATCCCTGTGCTGGACAGTAGAGAGGACTTCCTTGTTGTGGACAGTGGGAAGGAGGTCCCTGTGGTGGACCATAGAAAGGACATGCCTGTTGTGGACAGGGCGGGGGACATCCTTGTGGTGGACAGTGGAAAAAAAAACATATCTGTGGTTGACAGTAGAGAGGACTTGCTTGTGGTGGACAGTGAGAAGGAGGTCCCTCTGGTGGCCATTCAAGGACATATATGTTGTGGATTGTGGAAAGGATGTCCCTGTTGTGGACATTTGGAAAGACCTTCTTGTGGAGAACAGTGGGAATGATGTCACTCTGGTGGATATTGGAGAGGAACTCCCTGTGGTGGACAGTGCGAAGGATGTCCCTGTGGTGAAGAGAGGGGAGGTCGTCACATGGTAAGGACATTGCTGTGGTGGATAGTAGAGAGGACTTCTCTGTGGTGAACAGTGGGAAGAAGGTCCCTGTGTTGGAGATTGGGAAGGACATTTATGTTGTGGATTGTGGTAAGGACGTACATGTTGTGGACATTGGAAAGGACCTCCGTGTGATCTACAGTGGCAAGCATGTCCCTCTGGTGGACACTGGGGAGGACCACCATATGGTGGACAGTGGGAAGGACGTCCCTGTGGTGGACAGAGGAAAGGACATCATTGATGTGAACATTAGGAAGTGCGTTCCTGTTGTGGAGAGCAGAGTGTACCTTTCTGTGGTGGACAGTGGGAAGGACATGCCTGTTGTAAACAGTGCGGTGGACATCTCTGTGGTGGACAGTGGAAAAGACATCCATATCATGGACAGTAGAGAGTACTTCCTTGCGGTGGATAAGGGGAAGGAGGTCCCAGTGTTGGAGAGTGAAAAGGACATGCCTGTTGTGGACAGTGCAGAGGACATCCCTGTGGTGAACAGTGGAAAAAACATCCCTGTGGTGAACAGTAGAGAGGACTTCCCTGTGGTGGACAGTGTGAAGGAGGTCCCTGTTGTGGACATTGGAAGGACATATATGGTGTGGACTGTGGGAAGGAAGTCCCTGTTATGGACAATGAGAAAGACCTTTTGGTGGACAGTGGGAAGGATGACCCTCTTGTGGACAGTGGGAAGGAATTTCCTGTGGTGGAAAGTGGGAAGCACATACCAGTTTTGGTCCTAGGAAGGATGTCACTGAGGTGGACAGGGGGAAGGATGTTCCTGTGGTGGACAGCAGGGAGGACCTTTCTGTTTTGAATTGTGGGAAAGACATCCCTGTTGTAGACAGTGGGGAGGACATCCGTGTGGTGGACAGTTGGGAGGATTTCACTGGGGTGGACAGTGGGGAGGATGTTACTGTGGTGCACTGGAGAACGTCCTTGTGGTGCATAGTCAGAAGGATGTCCATATGGTGGAGAGTGAGGAGGATATCTCTGTGGTGGACAGTGGTTAAGACATCCCTGTTTTACCCAGTGGGGAGGATGTCCCTGTTGTTTACAGTGGGAAGGACTTCACTGTGTTTGATAGTTGAGAGGACATCCCTGTTGTGAACAGTTGGGAGGATGTCACTCTGGTGGAGAGTTGAGAGGATTTCACTGTGGTGGTCAGTGCAGATGACGGACTTGTAGACAGTAAGAACAATGTTCCTGTGGTGCACAAGAGAATGTCTCTTTGGTGGAGAGTGAGAAGGATGTCTTTGTATTGGGGAGTGCAGAGGACATCTCTGGGGTGTACAGTGGTAAGAACATCCTTGTTGTGCACAGGAGGATGTCCCTGAGGTGTACAGTGGGGAGGACATCACTGTGGTCCACAGGCAGAAGGATGTTCCTGTTGTGGACAGAGGGGAGGACCTCCCTGTGGTGGACAATGCATAGGATGTCCATGTGGTTTACAGTGTGTAGGATATTCATGTTGTGGACAGTGGTGAGGACGTCCCTGTAGTGGACATTGGTGAGGACAACCATGTTTTGGACAGTGGTAAAGATGTCCTTGTGGTACACAGGAAGATGCCCCTGTGGTGGACAGTGGGTATGACATCACTTTGGTGAATAGTTGAAAGGACGTCCCTGAGGTAGACAGTTGGGAGGATCTCCTTTTGGTGGACATTGGGAATGACATATATGTTGTGGACAGTGGGAAGACGTCCCTTTTGTGGACATTGGGAAAGACATCTTTGTGGTGGACAGTGAGAAGGGTGTCCTTGTATTGGGGAGTGAAGAAGACATCTCTCGGGTGGACAGTAGTGAAAACATCAATGTTGTGCACAGGAGGATGTCCCTGTGGTGTACAGTGGGAAGGACATCACTGTGGTGGACAGTGAAGAGGACTTGCTTGTGGTGAACTGTTGAAATGAAGCCCTTGTGGTCTACAGTGGGAAGAACGTCCCTTTGGAGGAGAGTGGGGTGGACATCACTGTTGTGGACAGACAGAAGGATGTCCCTGTGGTGGTTAGAAGGGAGGACCTCCTTGTGGTGGACAGTGGGTAGGAAGTTTCTGTGGTTTACAATGCAGAGGATATTCGTGTGGTGGATGGAGGTGAGGAATTCCCTGTAGTGCATATTGTTGAGGACAACCATGTTGTGGACAGTGGTAAGGAGTCCTTTTAGTACACAGGACGATGTCCCTGTGGTGGACAGTGGGAGGGACATCTGTCTGGTGGACCATGGAATGTATGTCCCTGTGGTGGACAGTTGGGAATACCTCACTGTGGTGGACATTGGGTTGAACATTTCTGTGGTGGACAGTGAGATGGATGTCTCTGTGATGGAATGTGAGGAGGACATCTCTGTGTTGAACTGTGGAAAGGATGATTCTGTGGTGGACAATGGAGAGGACCTCCTCATGGTGGAAAGTGGAAAGGACATCACAGTGGTGGACAGTGGTGAGAATATTTCTGTGGTGGACAGTTGTGAGGAAGTTTCTCTGGTGCAAAGGGAAATGTCCCTTTGGTGGACAGTGGAAAGTACATCTCTCTGGTGGACACTAGAGAGAATCAAACTGTGGTGGAGAGTGGGAAGAACATTTACGTTGTGGACAGAGGGAAGGAAGTCCCTGTTGTTGATATTGGGAAGGACCTCTTTGTGGTGAACAGTGTGAAGGATATTTCTCTGGTGGACAGTGGGGAGGACATCCCTGTGGTGGACAGGCAGAAGGACATCCCTGTGATGGACAGTGAAGAGGACTTTTCTGTGTTGGACATTTGGGATGACATCCCTGTTGTGAATAGTGGGAAAGATGTTTGTTTGGTGGATACTGGGGAGGAAGTCCCTGTTGTGGAGAGTGCAGAGGACATCTCTTGGTTGGAGAGTGTTGCTGACATCCCTGGTGTGCAAAGAAGGATGTCCCTGTGGTGCACAGTGATGAGGATATCCCTGTTGTGCACAGGAAAATGTCCCTGTTGTGCAAAGTGGGTAGGATGTCCCAGTTGTGAACAGTGAAAAGGATGTCATTGTGGTGGACAATTTGGAGGATGTCCCTGTGGTCAACAGTGGGAAGGACGTCCCTGGGGTGGACAGTGGGAAGGACATCCCTTTGGTGGACAACAAGGAGGACTTCTCTATGGTGGACTGTATGAAGAACATCTTGTAGTGGTCAGTGCGGAGGATGTCCCTGTGGTGGTCAGTGGGGAGGCTATCTCTGTGGTGGAGAGTTGAAAGATGTACC
Source organism: Arvicanthis niloticus (assembly GCF_011762505.2). NCBI lineage: Eukaryota > Metazoa > Chordata > Mammalia > Rodentia > Muridae > Arvicanthis > Arvicanthis niloticus. Next base: position 25,216 of record NW_023046390.1, read on the forward strand.
TTTGGTGGACAGTGGAAAGGACGTTTCTTTGTTGAACAGTGGGAAGGACATCCCTATGGTAGACAGTGGATAGGATGTCCCTGTGGAGAGCAGTGGGTAGACATCTGCATGGTGGACAGTGGGAAGGACATCCCAGTTGTGGACAGTGGGAAGGATATATCTGATGAGGACAGTGAAAAGGTCATGCTTGTTGTGGACAGTGGAAAGGACGTCTCTGTGGTGGAGAGTGGGAAGGATGTCCCTGTGGTGGACAGAGGTGTGGACATCCTTGTGGTGAACAGTGGTGAGAACGTTTCTGTGGTGCACAGGAGAATGTCTCTTTGCTGGACTGTAGGAAGGATTCCCCTGTTGTGGAAGGTGCAAAGGATATCTCTGGGGTGGACAATGGTGAGGACGTCCCTGGTATGCACTGGAAGATGTCCCTGTGGTGCGCAGTCGTGAGGATGTCCCTGTTGTGAACAGGAGATTGTTCCTGTGGTGCACAGTAGGGAGGATGTCCCTGTCTTGAACAGTGGGAAAGAACACCCCAGTGTTGGACATTGATAAGGACAACCCTGTGGTGGAGAGTGGGGAAACATCCATGTGATGGACAGTAGGGTTTATGAATCTGTGATGGATGAGGGAAGAATGTCACTGTGTTGGACAATTTGGAAGATGTCCCTGTGGTGGACAGTGGGAAGGATGTCCCTTTGATGGACTGTGGGAAGAACATCCTATGGTAGACAGTAGGTATGACATCCCTGTTGTAGACAGGGGGTTGGACGTCTCTATGGTGGAGAGTGGGAAGGATGTACCTGTGATGGACAATGGGAAGGATGACCCTGTTGTTCAAAGTTTGAAGGATGTCCCTGTGATGGACAGTAGGAAAGAAAATCCTGTGGTGGACAGTGGTGAGGAAGACCCTGTGGTGGACAGTGGTAAGGATGCCCCTGTGGGGGACAGCAGGGAGGACCTCACTTTGGTGGACAGTGGGAAGGATGTCCCTGTGAAGGACAATGAAAAGTATGTCCCTGTGGTGCACAGTGGTGAGGACATCCCTTTTGTGCACAGGAGGATGTCCTAGTGGTTGACATGGGGGAGGACCACAATCTGGTGGACTGTGGGGTAGGACGTCCCTGTGGTGGACAGTGGGGAAAACGTACATGTGGTGGACAGTGGGGAAGATCTGTGGTGTGGACAGTGGGAAGGACATCCCTGTGGTGGACTGTGGGGGAGGAACTCCTTGGGGTGAACAGGAGAGAGGATGTCCCTGTGGTGGACAGTGGGTAGGACCTTTCTGTTGTGGACAGTGGAATGGATGTCCTTGTGGAGGATGGTGGGGAGTACGTCCCTGTTGTGTACAGTGGGATGGATGTTTCTGTAGTGAACAGTTGGGAACATATTTGTGTGGTGGACAGTTAGGAAGACATCCCTGTGGTAAACAGTGGGAATGAAGTCTTTTTTGTGGAAAGCGAAAGGATGTCCATGTGGTGGGCAATGGGAAGGACATTCCTGTTGTAGACAGTGGGGAGGTTCTCCCTGTGGTGGACAGTAAGTAGGACGTCCCTGTGGTGGACAGTGGGGAGGATGTTTCTGTTTTGGACAACTGAGAGAACGTTACTGTGGTGGACAGTGTGAAGGACGTCCCTGTGGTGGCAGCAGGGATGCCCTCTCTATGATGGACAGTGGGAAGCATATCCCTCTGGTGGCAGTGGAGAGGATATCCCTGTGGTGGACAGGGGGAAGGACATCACTGTGGTGGACAGTGAAGAGGTCTTTTCTGTGTTGGACATTTGGGATGACATCCCTGTGGTTAATAGTGGGAAAAATGTCCCTGTCGTGGAGAGTGTTACGAACATCTCTGGTGTAGACAGTGGTGAGGACATCCATGGTGTGCACAGGAGGATGTTCCTGTGGTGCACAAGGGTGAGGACATCCCTATTGTGCATGGGAGGATGTTATTGTGGGGCACAGTGGGGAGAATGTCCTTGTGGTGAACAGTGAGAAGGAAGTCGCTGTGGTGGACAGCTGGGAGGAACTCTCTGTGGTGGACAGTGAAAAGAACGTCCCTGTTGTGGACAGTGGGGAGGATGTCCCTGTGGTGGACAGTGGAAAGGGCATCACTTTGATGGACAATAGAGAGGAAATCCCTGTGGTGGACAATGGGAAGGATGTACCTGTGGTGGACAGTGGGAAGGACATTTATGTTGTGGACTGTGGGAAGAACATCTCTGTTGTGGACATTGGGAAAGACCTCCTTGTGGTGAACTTTGAGAATGTCCCTCTTGTGGACAGAGGGGAGTACATCAATTAGGTGGACAGTGTGAAGGACATCCCTGTGTTGGACAGTAGAGAGGACCTTTCTGTGGTGAACAGTAGAGAAGAAGGTCCATGTGTTGGACAGTGGGGAGAACATTTATGTTGTGGATTGTGGGTAGGACATCCATATTGTGGACATTGGTAAGGACCTCCATGTGGTAAACAATGAAAAGTGTGTCTTTCTCATAGACAGTGGGGAGGACCACCATGTGGTGGCAGTGGGAAGGACGTTTCTGTGGTGGACATAGGAGAGGACATCATTTAGTGGACATTGGGAAGTACATTTCTGTTTTGGCTAGCAGGGTGTACCTTTCTCTGGTGGACAGTGGGAAGGACATGTCTGTTGTGGACAGTGCAGAGGATGTACTTTGGTGAACATTGGAAAGTTCTGTGGTAGAGAGTAGAGAGGATTTCCCTGTTGTGGACAGTGAGAAGAAGTCCCTTTGGTGGACATTGGAAAAAGATATATGTTGTGGACTGGGAAGGATATCCCTGTTGTGGACATTGGGAAAGACCTCTTGTGGTGAAAAGGGGAAGTATGTCACTCTGGTGGACATTGGGGAGGAAATCCCTGTGGTGGACAGAGGAAAGAACATCATTGAGGTGGACATTAGGAAGTACGTTTCTTTTGTGGACAGCATGGTGTACCATTCTGTGGTGGACAGTGGGAAGGACATGCCTGTTGTGGACAGTGTGGTGGACATCCCTGTGGTGGACAGTGGAAAGGACATCCCTGTGGTGGACAGTGGAAAGGACATCCCTGTGGTGGACAATAGAGAGGACTTTCCTGTTGTGGACAATGGGAAGGAGGTCCCTGTGGTGGAGAGTGAAAAGGACATGCCTGTTATGGACAGTGCAGAGGAGATAGCTGTGGTGGACAGTGGAAATGACATTCCTGTGGTGGACAGTGGAAAGGACTTCCCTGTGGTGGACAGCGAGAAATAGGTTTCTGTGGTGGACAATGGAAGAACATGTATGGTGTGGACTGTGGGAAGTACGTCCCTGTTGTGGACATTGGGAAATACTTTCTTGTGGTGAACAGTAGAAAGGATGACACTTGGGTGGACACTGGGAAGGACGTCCCTGTGGTGAACACTGGTTAGAACATCCCTGTTGTGCACAGGATGATGTCCCTGTGGTGTACAGTGGGAAGGAAATCCCTGTGGTGGACAGTGAAGAGGACTTCCCTGTTGTGGACAGTTGGGAGGATGTCACTGTGGTGAAGAGTTGAGAGGATTTCACTGTGGTGGACAGTGCAGATGATGGCCTTGTAGACAGTAAGAACAACATTCCTGTGGTGCACAAGAGAATGTCTCTTTGGTGGACAGTGAGAAGGATGTCCTTGTAGTGGGGAGTGCAGAGGACATCTCTGGTGTGTACAGTGGTAAGAACATCCCTGTTGTGCACAGGAGAATGTCCCTGAGTTGCACAGTGGGGAGGCCATCCCTGTGGTGGACAGGCAGAGGATGTTCCTTTTGTGGACAGTGGGGAGGACTTCCTTTTGGTTTACAGTGTGTAGGATGTCCATGTGGCTTACAGTGTGGAGAATATTCCTGTTGTGGACATTGGTGAGTACATCCCTGTAGTAAACACTGGTGAGTGTTTACTACATGACAACCATGTTGTGGACAGTGGTAAGAATGTCCTTGTGGTACACAGGAGGATGTCCCTGTGGTGGACAGTGGGAAGGACATCTCTTTGGTGAACAGTGGAAAGGACGACCCTGTGGTGGACAGTTGGGAGGACCTCCCTGTGGTGGACAGTTGGGAGGACCTCCCTGTGGTGCACAGTGGGATGTACATGTTTGTTGTGGAGAGTGGGGAAGACTTCAATGTGGTGAACAGTGGAAAGGACATCCCGGTGGTGGACAGTAGAGAGGACGTTCCTGTCGTTGACCATTGAAATGACATCCTTGTGGTCAACAGTGGAAAGGAAGCCCTTTTGGAGGACAGTGGAGAGGACATCACTGTAATGGATAATCAGAAGGATGTCGCTGTGGAGGAAAGAGGGTAGGATCTCCCTGTGGTGGACAGTGTGTAGCATGTTGCTGTGGTTTACAGTGTGGAGGATATTCGTGTGGGGGACTTTGGTGAGGACTCCCCTGTAGTGCATATTGTTGTGGACAACCATGTTGTGGACAGTGGTAAGTATGTCCTTGTAGTACACAGGAGGATGTTCCTGGGGTGGACAGTGGGAAGGATATCTGTTTGATGGACCGTGGAAAGGAGGTCCCTGTGGTGAACAGTTGGGAGGACCTCCCTGTGGTGGACAGTGGGGAAGACATTTCTTTTGTGGACCGTGGAATGTACGTCTCTGTGGAAGAATGAGGGGAGGACATCCCTTTGATTGACAGTAGGGAGGACGTTTCTGTGGTGGAAAGTGGGAAGGATTTCCCTGTGGTGGACAGCAGGGAGGATATCTCTGTGCTCTACTGTGGGAAGGACATCTCAGTTGTGGACAGTGGAAAGAATATTCCTGTGGTGCACAGTTTTGAGGACGTCCTTGTTCTATATGGGAGGATGTCCCTGTGGTGCAAAGTGAAGAGGATGTTTCTTTGGTGGACATTGGGAAAGACGTCCATGTGGTGGACTCTGGGGAGGTCCACTCAGTAGTGAACATTGGGGAGGATGTCCCTGTGGTGCACATTGGTCAGGATGTCAGTTTTGTGCACAGGAAGATGTCCCTGTGGTGCACAGTAGGGAGGATTTACCTATGGTTTACAGTGGGAAGGACATCCCTGTGTTTGACAGTTGGGAGAATATCCCTGTGGTGGACTGTGGGAAGGACGTCTCTGCGGTAGACATTGGTGAGAGAATTTCACTGTGGTGGACTGTGGAGATGATGGCCGTGTGGACAGTGGGGAGGATGTTGCTGTGGTGCACAAGAAAACGTCTCTTTGGTGGAAAGTGTGAAGGATTTCCCTGGAGTAGAGAGTGCAGAGGACATCTCTGAGATGGACAGTGGTAAGAACATTCTGTTATGCACAGAAGAATGTCCCTGTGGTGTACAGTGGAAAGGATGTTCCTGTGGTGGACAGTGGGAAGGACGACCCTGTTGTAAATAGTGGTAAGGATGTCCCTGTGGTGGACAGCAGGGAGAATCTTTCTGTAGTGGGCAGTGGGTAAGATATCCCTGTGATGGAAAGAGGGGAGGTAGTCAATATGGTGGTCAGTGGGAAGGACATCCCTGTGGTATATAGTGGTGAGTACTTCACTGTAGTGCACACTGAGGAGGACATCCCTGTGGATTACACTGTGGAGGACATCTGTGTGGTGGACTATGGGGAGGACCTCCCTGTGGTGGACGGTGGGGAGGATCTCACTGTGGTGGACAGTGGGGCGGATGTCAATGTAGTCGACAGTTGTAAAGACTTCCCTGTGGTGGACTGTGGGAAGGACATTTCTTTGGTTTACAGTGGAAAGGGCATCCATGTTGTGGACAGTGGGGAGGACCTCCCTGTGGTGGTAAGTAGGAAGCATGTCCCTGTGTGGGACATTGGTGAGGACGCCACTGTGTTGGACCGTGTGGAAAACATCCCTGTGGTGGACAGTGTGGTGGACGTCACTTTGATTGACACTGGGGAGAATGTCCCTGTGGTAGAGTTGGAAGGATGTCTTTCTGGTGGACAGTGGGAAGGATGTCCCTGTTGTGGATAGTGGGGAATATGTCCCTGTAGTGGAGAGTGGGGAAGATGTCTTGTTGTGAATAGTGGTTAGGATGTTTCTCTGGTGCAAAAATGAAGGTCCCTTTGTTGGACATTGGGAATGATATCCCTGCTGTGGAGAGTGCGGAGAATATCTCTGGGGTAGACAGTGGCGAGGACATCCAAGGTGTGCAAAGAAGGATGTTCCTGTGGTGCACAAGGGTGAGGATATCCCTGTTGTACACGGGAGGATGTCCTTGTGGTGCATAGTGTGGAGGTTGTCCTTGTGGTGTACAATGAGAAGGACATCCCTGTGGTAGAGATCTGGGTGGAACACCCTGTAGTGGACAGTGGGAAAGACATTTTTGTGGTGGACAGTGGAAAGGATGTCCCTGTTGTGGACAGTGGAAAGGACTTCTCTTTGTTGGACAGTGGAGAATATGTTCCTTTGGTGGACATTGGGAATGATGTCCCTGCCATGGAGTGTGTGGAGGACATCCCTGGGTTAGATAGTGGTGAGGACATCCCTGGTGTGCACAGGAAGATGTTCCTGTGGTGCACAATGTTGTGGACATCACTGTTGTGCATGTGAGGATGTCCCTGTGGTGCAGAGTGGGAAGGATTTCCTTGTGATGAACAGTGAGAAAGATTTCGCTGTGGTAGGCAGCTGGGAAGACCTCTCTGTGGTTGACAGTAGGAAGGACCTCCCTGTGGTGGACAGTGTGTAGAACATCCATGTGGTGGACAATGGGGAGGATGTCCCTGTTTGGACTGTGTGAAGGACATTACTGTGGTGGACAGTTGAAGGACGTCCTTGTGGTGGTCAGCAGGAAGGACCTCTCTGTGGTTGACAGTGGGAAAGATATCACAGTGATGGACAGTGATGAGGATGTTTCTGTGGTGGACAATGGATTGGAGATTTTTGTAGTGGACAGTGCAGAGGACCTCCCTGTGGTAGACAGTGCGAAGGACGTACCTGTAGAGGAGAGTGGGGAAGATGTTTCTGTGGTGGAGAGTGGGGAGGACATCCCTCTGGTGGAAAGTGGTAAGGATGTTCTCTGGTGCACACTGGGAAGAAAGTTTCTGTGGTGGTAAGTAAAGAGGACATTCTTGAGTTGTAGAGTGGAGAGTACTTTTCTGTTTTATAGAGTGAGGAGGACATCCCTGTGGTGGACAGTGATGAGAATGTTTCTGTGGTGGACAGTGTAAAGGACATCCCTGTTGTGGACAGTGGTGAGGACCTCCCCGTCATGGATATTGGGAAAGATGTCCCTGTGGTGAACAGTGGAAAGAATGTTTTTGTGGTGGACAGTGGAGAGGGCCATCTCATGGTGGAAAATGTAAAGGACATCACAGTGATGAACAGTGGTGAGGAAGTTTTGCTGGTGCAAAGGTAAATGTCCCTTTGCTGGACATTGGAATGTACATCTCTTCAGGGGACAGTAGAGAGAAACACACTGTGGTGGACAGTGTGAAGAACATTTATGTTGTGGACAGTGGGAAGGAAGTCCCTGTTGGTGATATTGGGAAGGGCATCCTTGTGGGGAACATTGGAAAGGATATCACTCTTGTGGACAGTGGGGAGGATATCTCTGTGGTGGACAGGGGGAAGGACATCCGTGTGGTGTACACTGAAGAGGACTTTTCTGTGTTGGACATTTGGGATGACATCTCTGTGGTGAATAGTGGGAAAGACGTTCCTTTGGTGGATAGTGGGGAGGATGTCCCTGTCATGGAGAGTGCAGAGGACATCTCTGGGGTAGAGAGTGATGCTGACATCCCTGGTGTTCAAAGGAGGATGTTCCTGTGGTGCACAGTGGTGAGGATTGTTGTGCACAGGAAAATGTCCCTATTGTGTAAAGTGGGTAGGATGTCCCACTGGTGCACAGTGAAAAGGACGTCACTGTGGTGGACAATTTGGAGGATGTCCCTGTGGCGGACAGTGGGAAGGATGTCCCTTTGGTGGACAACATGGAGGACTTCTCTATGGTGGACTGTATGAAGGACGTCCTTGTGGTGGTCAGTGGGGAGGATGTTCCTGTGATGGACAGTGAGGATGAAATTTTTGTGGTAGACAATTGAAATGAAGTCCATGTGGTGGACTGTGGAGAGGACCTACCTGTGGTGGACATTGGAGAGAACCTCCCTGTGGTAGACAGTGGGTAGTATGTCCCTGTGGTGGAAAGTGGGTAGTACATTCCTGTGGTGGACACTGGGGAGGACGTCCCTGTGGTGGACATTGGAAAGAACAGACCTGTTGTGGACAGTGGGGAGGATGTCACTGTGGTGGACAGTGGAAAGGACATCACTTTGATGCACAGTAGAGAGGACCTCCCTGTGGTGGACAGTGAAAAGAAGGTCCCTGTGGTGGACACTGGGAAGGACATTAATGTTGTGGACTGTGGGAAGAACATCTCTGTTGTGAAAATTGGGAAAGACCTTCTTGTGGTGAACTGTGGGAAGAATGTCCCTCTTGTGGACAGAGGGGAGGATGTCACTTTGGTGGACAGTGGGAAGGACATCCCTGTGGTTGACAGTGGGAGGACCTTTCTGTGGTGGACAGTGGGAAGGACATCCCTGTTGTGGACAGTGGGGAGGATGTCACTCGATTGGACAGTGGTAAGGACATTCTTGTGGTGGAGAGTAGAGAGGATCTTTCTGTGGTGAACAGTGGAAAGGTCCATGTTTTGGACAGTGGGGAGGACATTTATGTTTTGGATTTTGTGAAGGACGTCCATGTTATGGAAATTGGGAAGGAACTCCGTGTGGTGGACAGTGGGTAGGACATCTCTGTGGTAAACAGAGGAGAGGAAATCATTTAATGGACATTGGGAAGGACGTCCCTGTTGTGGACATTGGGAAAGCACCCCTTATGGTAAACAGTGGGGAAAATGTCCCTCTGGTGGACATTGGGGAGGAACTCTTTGTGGTGGACAGTGGTAAGGACATCCCTGTGGTGGATAGTAGACAGGACCTCTTTGTAGTGAACAGTGGGAAGAAGGTCCCTGTGGTGGAGAGTGTGAAGGACATTTATCTTGTGGATTGTTGGAAGGACTTACATGATGAGAAGGACATCCCTGTTGTAGACAGTGAGGAGGACATCGCTGTGGTGGACAGTGGGGAGGATTTCACTGTGGTGGACAGTGAGGAGGACCTCTCTCTGATGGACAGTGGGGAGGAAATCCCTGTGGTTGACAGTTGGGTGGACCTCACTGTGGTGGACAGTGTGGAGAACTTCCCTGTAGTGGACAGTGGGGAGGAAATCCCTGTGGTTGACAGTTGGGTGGACCTCACTGTGGTGGACAGTGTGGAGAACTTCCCTGTAGTGGACAGTGGTGAGGACATCCCTGTGCAAAACTGTTGGAATAATGTCCTTTTTGTGGACAGTGGAAGGATGTCCAATTTTGTGGACAAGGGGAGTACGTCCCTATGATGGACAGTGGGGAGGACCTCCCTGGCATGGACATGGGTAGGATGTCTCTGTGGTGGACAGTGGGGAGGACATCCTGTTTGGGAAGTGGGGAGGACATCCTTGTGGTGGACATTGGGGAGGATATCTCTGTGGTGGTCAGTGGGAATAATGTCCCTGTGGTGGACAGCAGAAAGATACTCTCTGTGGTGTACAATGGGAAGGATGTCCCTCTGGAGGACAGTGGAGAGGATGTACCTCTGGTGGACATTTTATGGTGGAGAAAGGACGTTCTATGGTGGAGAGTGGGAAGACTGTCCCTGTGGGGGAGAGCATGGAGGACCTCTTTGTGGTGGACAATGGGAAGGACCTCACTGTTGTGGACAGTAAAAGGATGTCTCTTTGTGCACATTGGGGAAGATGTCCCTCTGGTGAATAGTGGGAAGGACATCCCTGTGGTGGACAGTGGTGAGTAAGAAACTGTGGTGGACAGTGGTAAGGATGCCCCTGTGGTGGACAGCAGAGAAGAACTCACAATGGTGGACAGTTAGAAGGATGTCCCTGTGGTGGACAATGCAAATATGTCCTGTGGTGCACAGTGGTGAGGACATCCCTGTTATGCACAGAAGGATGTCTTGTGGTGGACAGTGAGGAGGACCACACTCTGGTGGACTGTGGAGTAGTACATCCCTGTGGTGGACAGTGGGAAGGACGTCCATGTGGTGGACAGTGGGGAAGATTTGCATGTTGTAGACAGTGGAAAGGATGTCCCTTTGGTAGACAGTGGGAAGGACGTCCCTGTGGTGGACTGTGGTGAGGAAATCCTTGGAGTGGACAGGTGGGAGGATGTCCCTGTGGTAGACAGTGGGTAGGACCTTTCTGTTGTGGACAGTTGAATGGACATCCTTATGGAGGACAGTGGGGAGTATGTCCCTTTTGTGTACAGTGGGATGGATGCTTCTGTAGTGGACATTTGGGAACATATTTGTGTGGTGAACAGTTAGGAAGATGTCCTTGTGGTAAACAGTGGGAAGGAAGTTCTTTTTGTGGACAGTTAAAGGATGTCCATGAGGTGGGCAATGAGAAGGACGTCCCTGTTGTAGACAGTGGTGAGGTTCACCCTGTGTTGGACAGTAAGTAGGACATCCCTTTGGTGGACAGTGGATAGGATGTCCCTGTGGTAGACAGCAGGGAGGACCTCTCTGTGGTGGACAGTGGTAAAGATGTCCCTGTGATAGACAGTGATGAAGATGTTCCTGTGGTGGACAGTTGAAAAGACATCTCTGTTGTGGACAGTGGTGAGGACCTCGCTGTCGTGGCTATTGGGAAGGCCGTCACTGTGGTGAACAATGTAAAGGATGTTTCTGTGGTGGACAGTGTGAAGGAAGTGCTTGTTGTCAATATTGGGAAGGAACTTCTTGTGGTGAACAGTGGGAAGGATATCCTTCTGGTGGACAGTGGGGAAGGACATTCCTGTGGTGGACAGTGAAGAGGACCTTTCTGTGTTGGACATTTGGGATGACATCTCTGTGTTGAATAGTGGGAAAGATGTTTCTTTGTTGGATAGTGGGAAGGATGTCCCTATCATGGAGAGTGCAGAGGACACCTCTGGGGTAGAGAGTGTTGCTGACATCCCTGGTGTACAAAGGAAGATGTCCCTGTGGTGCACAGTGGTGAGGATATCCCTGTTGTACACAAGGAAATGTCCCTGTTGTTCAAAGTGGGTAGGATGTCCCAGTGGTGAACAGTGAAAAGGATGTCACTGTGGTGGATGTGCCTGTGGTGGACAGTGGGAAGAATGTCCCTTTGGTGGACAACAGGGAGGACTTCACTATCATTGACGGTATGGAGGACATCTTGTGGTGGTCAGTGGGGAGGGTATTCCTGTGGAGATCAGAGGGTAGAACGTCTCTGTGGTGGACAGTGGGAAGGACATCCCTGTTGTGGACAATGGGGAGAATATTTCTGTGGTGGACAGCTGAAATGACGTCCCTGTGTTGGACAGTGGAGAGGACCTCCCTGTGGTAGACAGTGGGTAGGATGTCCTTGTTGTGGACAGTGGGTAGTATGTTCTTGTGGCGGACAGCAGAAAGAACATCCCTGTTTTGGACAGTGGGGAGGAAGTACCTGTGTTGGACGATGGAAAGGACATCTCTTTGATGGACAGTTGAGAGGACCTCCCTGTTGTGGACAGTGGGAAGGACATTTATTTTGTGGACTGTGAGAAAAACATCTGTGTTGAGGACATTGGGAAGACATCCTTTTTGGTGAACTGTGGGAAGAATGTCCCTCTTGTGGACAGAGGGGAGGACGTCACTTAGGTGGACAGTGGAAAAAACATCCCTGTGGTGGACAGCAGGGAGAACCTTTCTGTGGTGGACAGTAAGAAGGATATCCCTGTTGTGGACAGTGGGGAGGATATTTTTGTTGTGGACAGTGGGAAGGACGTCCTTGTTGTGGAGAGTGGGAAGGACATCACTGTGGTGGACAGTGGGAAGGATATCCCTGTTGTGGATGATGGAAAGGATGACCCTATTGTGGAAAGTGGCAAAGATGTCCCTGTGCTGGACAGTGGCGAGGTCATCCCTGTAGTAAACAGTGGTGAGGCCGTTTCTATGGTGCACTGGAGAACATCATTTTGTGAACCGTGGGAAAAATGTCTCTGTTTTGGAGAGTGTAGAGGACATCTCTTGGGTGGATAGTGGTGAAGACGTCCCTGTTGTGCACTGGAAGATGTCCCTGTGGTGCACAGTCATGAGGATGACCCTGTTGTGCACAGGAGGATGTCCCTGTGGTGAACAGTGGGGAGAATGTTCCTGTTTTGTACAATGGGAAAGAACACCCCTGTGGTGGACATTCGTGAGAATGCCCCTGTTGTGGACACTGGGGAAACACCTCTGTGGTGGACAGTGAGGTGGACATCTTTGTGGTTGATGGGGGAAAGATGTCCCTGTGTTGAAGAGAGCTGAGGACCACTTTGTGTTGGACATTGGTGAGTACATCCCTGTGGTGGACATTGGGCAGTATATACCTGTTGCTGACTGAGTGTAGGAGGTTCCTGTGGTGGACATGGAAAGGTGGTTTCTGTGGTGGACTGAGGGAAGGATGTTCTTGTGGTGGACAGTGAGGATGAGGTCCCTGTGGTGGACAGTAGAAAGGACATCACTGTGGTGGACAGTAGATAGGACCTCCCTGTGGTAGAGAGTGAGAAGGATGTCCCTGTTGTGGACAGTGAGAAGGACGTTTATGTTGTGGAGAGTAAAATGGATGTCCCTTTTGTGGACATTGGGAAGCAACTCCTTGTGGTGAACAGTGGAAAGGGTATCACTCTGGTGGATAGTTGGAAGGACATCTCTGGGGTGGACAGTGGGAAGGACATCCCTGTTGTGGCTAGTGGGGATAATATTTCTGTGGCAGACAGTTGAAATGACATCCCTGTGGTGGATAGTGGAGAGGACCTACCTGTGGTGGAGATTGGGGAGGACATCCCTGTGGTAGAAAGTGGGTAGGCTGTCCCAGTGGTGGACAGTTGGTTGTATGTTCCTGTGTTGGAAACTGGGGAGGATGTCTCTGTGGTGGACAGTGGAAAGAACATCCCTGTTGTGGACAGTGGTGAGGATGTCACTGCAGTGGACAGTGGAAAGGACATCACTTTGATGGACAGTAGAGAGGACCTCCCTTTTGTTAACAGTGGGAAGGAGGTCCCTGTGGTGGACAGTGGGAAGGACATTTATGTTGTGGACTGTGGGAAGAACCTCAGTGTTGTGGACATTGGGAAAGACCTCCTTGTGGTAAACTGTGGGAAGAATGTCCCTCTTGTGGACAGAAGGGAGGACATCATTTAGGTGGACAGTGGGAAGGACATTCCTGTGGTGGACAGTGGGGAGGATATTTCTGTGATGCACAGTGGGAAGAACATCCCTGTTGTGGACAGTGGGGAGGATGTCACTGTTTTGGACAGTGTTAAGGACATCACTGTGGTGGAGAATATAGAGGACTTCCCTGTGGTGGACAGTGGGAAGGAGGTCCCTTTGGTGGACAATGGAAAGGACATGCCTGTCGTGGACAGGGCGGAGGACATCACTGTGGTGGACAGTGGAAAGGAATTACCTGTTTTGGACAGTAGGGAGGACTTCCCTTTGGTGGGCAGTGAGAAGGGGATCGCTATGTTGGAAATTGGAAGGACATATATGTTGTGGACTGTGGGAAGGGCGTCCCTGTTGTGGACATTGGGAAAGACTTCCTTTGGGAGAACATTGGGAAGGATGTCCCTCTGGTGGACAGTGGAAAGGACATGCATGTTATGATCTGAGGAGAGAATATCACTGAAGTGGACAGTGGGAAGGACGTCCTCTTGGTGGAATGCGGGGAGGACCTTTCTGGTGTGAATAGTGGGAAAGGCATCCCTGTTGTAAACATTAGAGATGACATACTGGTGGTGGACAGTGGAAAGGATTTCACTGTGATGGACAGTGGGGAGAATGTTACTGTGGTGCACAGGAGAATGTCCCTGTGGTGCATATGTGGAAGGATGTCCATATGGTGTGGACTGTGGAGTGCATCTCCGTGGTTGACAGTGTTTAAAACATCCCTGTTGTGCACAGGAGAATGTCCCTGTGGTACACAGTGGGGAGGATGTCTCTGTTTTTACAGTGGAAAGGACTTCGCTGTGTTTGATAGTTGGGAGGACATCCGTGTTATGGACAGTTGGGAGGATGTCACTGTGGTGGAGAGTTGAGAGGATTTCACTGTGGTGGACAGTGTGGATGATGGCCTTGTGGACAGTAAGGACAATGCTCCTGTGGTGCACAAGAGAATGTTTTTGGTGGACAGTGAGAAGGATGCCCTTGTATTGGGGAATGCAGAAGATATCTCTGGGGTGTACAGTGGTAAGAACATCCCTGTTGTGTACAGGAGGATGTCACTGTGGTGTACAGTTGAAAGGACATCCTGGGGTGGACAGTGAAGTGGACTTCCCTGTGGTGGACCATTGAAATGACATCCTTGTGGTCAACAGTGGGAAGGACTCCTTTTTGGAGGACAGTGGGGAGCACATCACTGTGGTTGACATGAAGAAGGATATCCCTGTGGTGGACAGAGGGGAGGACCTCCCTGTGATGGACAGTGGGTAGGATGTCCCTGTGGTTTACAGAGCAGAGGATATTCATGTGGTGGACAGCGGTGAAGAATTCCCAGTAGTACATATTGTTGAAGACAACCATGTTGTAGACAGTGGTAAAGATGTCCTTGTAGTACACAGGAGGATGTCCCTGTGGTAGACATTGGGAAGGATATCTGTTTGGTGGACCATGGAAAGGACATCCCTGTGGTGGACAGTTGAGAGGACCTCCCTGTGGTGGACAGTGGGGAGGACATTTCTGTTGTGGACAGTGGGATGGACGTATCTGTGGCGGAATGTGGGGAGGACATCCCTTTGGTGGACAGTGTGGAGGATGTTTCTGTGTTGGAAAGTGGGAAGAATGTCCTTGTCATGGACAGCAGGGAGGACATATCTCTGGTCGACAGTGGGAAGGACATCTCTGTTGTGGAAAGTGGAAAGAATATTCCTGTGATGCATAGTTGTGAGGACGTCCCTGTTGTGAATAGGAGGATGTCCTTGTGGTGCAGAGTGAGGAGGATGTCCCTTTGTTGGACAGTGGGAAAGACGTCCATGTGGTGCACTGTGGGGAGGTCCACTTTGTAGTGAACATTGGGGAGGATGTTTCTGTGGTGGGCCGTGGAAAGGATATCCGTGTTGTGCACAGGAGGATGTCCCTGTGGTGAACAGTGGGAAGGACATCACTGTGCTGGACATTGGTGAAGATGAACCTGTGGTGGACAGTTTTATGGATGTCATTGTGATACACAGGAGGACGTACCTGTGGTGGACAGTGGAGAGGACCTCTCTCTGATGGACAGTGGGGAAAAAATTTCTGTGGTGCACAGTTGGGTGGACTGCCTGTGATGGACAGTGTGAAGAACGTCCCTGTAGTGGACAGTGGGGAAGACATGACTGTGCTATACTATGCGAATAATGCTCTTTTTGTGGACAGTGGAAGGATGTCCATGTTGTGGACAAGGGGAGTACGTCCCTATGGTGGATAGAGGGTAAGACCTCCCTGTGGTGGACAAGGGTAAGATGTCTCTGTGGTGGACAGTGGGGAGGACATCCCGTTTAAACTGGGGAGGACATCCTTGTGGTGGAAAGTGGAGAGGACATCTCTGTGATGGACAGTGGGAAGAATGTTCCTGTGGTGGAGAGCGGAAAGGACTTCTCTGTGGTGTACAATGGGCAAGATGTCCCTCTGGTGGACTGTGGAGAAAATGTTTTATGGCAGACAATGGGAAGACTGTCCCTTTGGTGTAGAGCAGGGAGGACATGTCTGTGGTGGACAGTGGGGAGGACATCCCTGTAAAAGGATGTAAAAGGACCCTGTAAAAGGACAGTAAAAAGATGTCACTTTTGTGCACATTGGGAAACATATCCCTCTGGTGAACTGTGGGTAAGACGTCCCTGTGGTAGACAGTAGTGAGGACATCCCTGTGGTGGACAGTGGTAAGGATGCCCCTGTGTTGGACAGCTGGGAGGACCTTACTTTTGTGGACAGTGAGAATGATGTCCCGGTAGTAGACAATGCAAAGTATATCCCTGGGGTGCACATTGGCGAGGACATCCCTGTTGTGCACAGCAGGATGTCCTTGTGGTGGACAGTGGGGAGGACCACACTCTGGTTGACTGTAGGTAGGACATCCCTGTGGTGGACAGTGAGAAGGACGTCCACGTGGTGGACATTGGGGAAGATGTCTGTGTTCTGGACCGTGGGGAGTATGTCCCTTTGAAGGACAGTGGGAAGGATGTCCCTGTGGTGGACTGTGGGGGAAGAAATACTTGGTGTGTACAGTTGGGAGGATGTCCTTGTGGTGGACAGTTGGTAGGACCTTTCTGTTGTTTTACAGTGGGATGGGCGTCCTTATGGAGGACAGTGGGCAGTACATCCCTGTTGTGTACAGTGGGATGGATGTTTCTGTAGTGGACAGTTGGGAACATATTTGTGTGGTGGACAGTTAGGAAGACATCCATGTGATAAACATTTGGAAGGATTTTGTTTTTGTGGACAGTGAAAGGATGTCCACATGGTGGACAATGGGAAGAACATCTCTGTTGTAGACAGTAGGGAGGTTTTCCCTGTGGTGGACAGTATGTAGGACATCACTGTGGTGGACAGTGGGGAGGATGTTTCTGTTTTGGACAACTGAGAGGACGTTACTGTTGTGGACAGTGTGAAGGATGTCCGTGTGGTGGACAGCAGGGAGGTCCTTTCTGTGGTGGACAGTGGTAAACATGTCTGTGTGATAGACAGTGATTACGATGTTTCTGTGGTTGACTGTGGAAAGGACGTCCCTGCTGTAGACAGTGGTGAGGACCTCCCTGTTGTGGATATTGGGAAGGATGTCCCTGTGGTGAACAGTGGAAAGGAGGTTTCTGTGGTGGACAGTGGAGAGGACCTCCTCATGTTGGAAAGTGGAAAGGACGTCACAGTGGTGGACAGTGGTAAGGATGTATCTGTGGTGGACAGTGGTGAGGAAGTTTCTCTGGTGCAAAGAAAAATGTCCCTTTGGTGGAAGTACATCTCTTTGGTGGACAGTAGGGAGAAACACACTGTCGTGGACAGTGGGAAGAACATTTATGTTGTGGGCAGGAAGGAAGTCCCTGTTTTTGATATTGGGAAGGACCTTGTTGTGGTGAACAGTGGGAAGGATATCCCTCTGGTGGACAGTGGGAATGACATTCCTTTGGTGGACAGTGGGAAGGACATCTCTGTGGTAGACAGTGGGGTAGACATCCCTGTGGTGGACAGTGTGAAGGATGTCCCTGTGGTGGACTGTGGAGTGGACATCCCTTGGTGAACAGTGGTGAGAACATTTCTTTTGTGCACAGGAGAACGTCTCTTTGGTGGACCATAGGAATGATTTCCCTGTTGTGGAGAGTGCAGAGGACATTTCTGGGGTGGACATTCATGAGCACAACCCTGTGGTGGAGAGTGGGGAAACATCCCTATGGTGGACAGATGGGTTTAAATCTCTATGGTAGACGAGGGAATGATGTCACTGTGGTGGACAATTTGGAGGGTGTCCTTGTGGTGGACAGTGGGAATGGACATCACTTTTACGGACAGTGGGAAGGACATTCCTGTGGTAGACTGTGGTGAGGACGTCCATGTGATGGACAGTGGGGAGGATGTCCGTGTAGTGGACAGTTGGAAGAATGTACCAGTAATGGACTGTGGGAAGAACCTCTCTGTGGTAGACATTGGTGAGAGAATTTCACTGTCGTACACAGTGGGGATGATGGTCTTGTGGACAGTGGGAAGGACGTTTTTGTGGTGCACAAGTAAGCATCTCTTTGGTGGACAGTGGGAATGATTTCCCTGGAGTGGAGAGTGCAGAGGACATCTCTGTGATGGACAGTGGTAAGAACATTTCTGTTATGCACAGAAGAATGTCCCTGTGGTGCACAGTGGAAAGGATGTTCCTGTGGTGAACAGTGGGAAGGAATTCCCTGTGGTGGACATTGGTGAAGACGACCCTGTGGTAAATAGTGGTAAGGATGTCCCTGTGGTGGACAGCAGGGAGTACCTGTCTTTGGAGGACACTGGGTAGGATGTCCCTGTGAAGGAAAGAGGGGAGATAGTCACTGAGGTGGTCAGTGGGAAGGACATCCCTGTGGTATTGTGTGCTGAGTACTTCACTGTAATGCACACTGAGGAGGAGATCCCTGTGGATTTCACTGTGGAGGACATCTGTGTGGTGGACTATGGGGAGGATCTCCCTGTGGTGCATGGTGGGGAGGACCTCCCTGTGGTGGATTGTGGGGTGGGTGTCCATGTAGTTGACAGTTGGAAGGATGTCCTTGTGGTGGACTGTGGGAAGGACATTTCTTTGGTTACAGTGGGAAGGACATCCATGTTGTTGACAGAGGGGAGGACCTCCCTGTGGTGGACAGTAGGAACGATGTCCATGTGGTGGACATTGGTGAGGATGTCCCTGTGTTGGACCATGTGGAAAACATCCCTTTCTGGTAGACAGTGGGAAGGACGTCCCTGTGGTGGATAGTTGGAAGGAT
This sequence comes from Arvicanthis niloticus, assembly GCF_011762505.2. Taxonomy (NCBI): domain Eukaryota; kingdom Metazoa; phylum Chordata; class Mammalia; order Rodentia; family Muridae; genus Arvicanthis; species Arvicanthis niloticus. The sequence continues at coordinate 43,690 of NW_023046390.1, forward strand.
GTCTCTTTGTGGACAGTGGAAAGGACTTCCCTTTGGTGGACAGTGGTGAGTACAGACCTGTGGTGGATGGTGCAGAGGCTGTTTTGTGGAGGACAGTGGTGAGGATATTTCTCTGTTGCAAAGGAGAACATCCTTTTGGTGAACATTGGGAATAATGTCACTGTCATAGAGAGTGCAGAAAACATCTCTGTTGTAGACAGTGGTGAGGACATCCATGGTGTACACAGAGGATGTCCCTTTGGTGCACAAGGGTGAGGACATCCCTGTTGTGCACAGGAGGATGTCCTTGTGATGCCCAGTGGGGAGGATGTCTTTGTGGAGAACAGTGAGAAGGATGTCCCTGTGGTGGAGAGCTTGCAGGAACACTCTGTGGTGGACATGGGGAAGGACCTCCCTGTGGTGCACAGTGGGAAGGATGTCCCTGTTGTGGACAGTGGAAATGATTTTTCTTTGGTGGACAGTGGAAAATACATTCCTTTGGTGGACAGTGTGGATGACGTCCTGTGGTGGACAGTGCTGAGGACGCTTCTCTGGTGCAAAGGAGAACATCTTTTGGTGTACATTGGGAATGTTGTCTCTGCCATGGTGTGTGGATATCTTTGGGGTAGACGGTGGTGAGGACATCCCTGGTGTGCACAGGAAGATGTTCCTGTGGTGCACAAAGTGAGGACATCACTGTTGTGCACAGGAGGATGTCTCTGTGGTGCACAGTGGGGAGGATGTCCTTGCGGTGAACAGTGAGAAGGACTTCCCTGTGGTGGATAGCTGGGAGGACCTCTCTGTGGTTGACAGTAGAAAGGACCTACCTGTGGTGGACAGTGGGGAGGATATTTCTGTTTTGGAATGTGGGGAGGACGTTACTGTTGTGGACAGTGGGAAGAACATCCCTGTGGTAGACAGCAGGGAGGATCTCTCTGTGGTTGACAGTGGGAAAGATGTCCCTGTGATGGACAGTGATGAGGACATTTCTGTGATGGACCATGGATTGGATGTTTTTGTAGTGGACAGTGGAGAGGACCTTGCTGTGATGAACAGTGTGGTGGACATGCCTGTGGTAAACAGTGGGGAGGACCTCCCTGTGGTGGACAGTGAAAAGGACATACCTTTAGTGTAGAGTGGGGAAGATGTTTCTGTGGTGGAGAGTGGGAAGATTGTCTCTCTGATGGACAGTGATGACGATGTTCCTCTGGTGGAAACTGGGGAGAAAGTTTCTATGGTGGTAATTAAAGAGGACATCCCTGAGGTTTACAGTGTAGAGTTTTCCCCTGTATTATACAATGAGGAGGACATCACTGTGGTGGACAGTGGTGAGGATGACCCTGTGGTGGACAGTGGTAAGGATGCCCTTGTGGTGGACAGCAGGGAGGACCTCACTTTGGTGAACAGTGGGAAGGACATCCCTGGGATGGACAATGCAAAGTATGTCCCTGTTGTGTACAAAAGGATGTACTTCTGGCAGACAGTGGGGAGGACAACACTCTGGTGGACTGTGGAGTAGGACGTCCCTGTGGTGGACAGTGGGAAGGACATCCATGTGATGGACGGGGGGAAGATGTCTGGGTTGTGGACAGTGGGAAGGATGTCACTTTGGTGGGCAGTGGAAAGGACATTTCTGTGTTGGACTGTGGGTAGGAACTGCTTGGAGTGGACAGTTAGGAAGATGTCCCTGTGGTGGACAGTGGGTAGGACCTTTCTCTTGTGAACAGTTAGATGGACATCCTTGATAGGACAGTGTGCAGTATGTTCCTGTAGTGTAAAGTGGGATAGATGTTTCAGTAGTGGAGAGTTGGGAACATATTTGTGTGGTGGACAGTTAGGAATACCTCCCTGTGGTAAATAGTGGGAAGGAAGTCCTTTTTGTATGACAGTGAAAGGATGTCCATGGGGTGGACAATGTGAAGGACGTCCCTGTTGAAGACAGTGGGGAGGTCCTCCCTGTGGTGGACAATAAGTAGGACGTCCCTGTGGTGGACAATGGGGAGGATGTTTCTGTTTTGGACAACTGAGAGTATGTTACTGTGGTGGACAGTGTGAAGGACGTCCCTGTTGTGGACAGCAGGGAGGACCTCTCTGTGGTGGACAGTGGTAAAGATGTCCCTGTGATAGACATTGATGAGGATGTTTCTGTGGTGAACAGTGGAAAGGATGTATCTGTGGTGGACATTGGAGAGGACCTCCTCATGGTGGAAATTGGAAAGGACGTCACAGTGGTGGACACTGGTGAGGACGTTTCTGTGGTGTACATTGGTGAGGAAGTTTCTCTGGTGCAAAGCAAAATGTCCCTTTGGTGGACAGTGAAAAGTACATCTCTGTGGTGTACAGTAGAAAGAAACACACTGTGGTAGACACTGGGAAGAACATTTATGTTGTGGACAGTAGGAAGGAAGTCCCTGTTGTCGATATTGGGAAGGAACTCCTTGTAGTGGAGAGTTGGAAGGATATCCTTCTGGTGTACAGTGGGAACGACATCCCTGTGGTGGACAGGGGGAAGGACATCCCTGTGGTGGACAGTGAATAGGACTTTTCTGGGTTGGACATTTGGGATGGCATCCTTCTGTTGAATAGAAGAAAATATGTTATTTTGGTGGATAGTGGGGAGGATGTCCCTATTGTCGAGAGTGCAGAGGACACCTCTAGGGTGGAGAGTGTTGCTGACATCCCTGGTGTGCAAAGGAGGATGGCCATGTGGTACAGAGTGGTGAGGATATCCTGTTGTGCACAGGAAAATGTCCCTGTTGTGCAAAGTGGGTAGGATGTCCCAGAGCTGAACAGTGAAAAGGATGTCACTGTGGTGGACAATTTAGAGGATGTTCCTGTGGTGGACAGTGGGAAGGACCTTCCTTTGGTGGACAACAGGGAAGACTTCTTTATGGTCGACTGTATGAAGGATGTCCCTGTGGTTGACAGTGGGGAGGAAATTTCTGAGGTGGACAGTTGAAATAACGTTCCTGTGTTGGACAGTGGGGATAATATTTCTGTGGTGGACAGTTGAAATGACATCCCTATTGTGGACAGTGGAGAGGAAATCCCTGTGGTGGACAGTGGAAAGGACATCACTGTGGTGCACAGTAGAGAGGACTTTCTGTTGTGGTCAGTGGGAAGGAGGTCCCTGTGGTGGACATTGGAAGGACATATATGTTGTAGACTGTGGGAAGGGTGTCCCTGTCATGGTCTAAGGGGAGGATGTCACTGAGGTAGAGAGACGGAAGGACTTCCCTTTGGTGGACAGCATGGAGGACCTTTCTGTTTTGAATTGTGGGAAGGACATCCCTGTTGTAGACTGTGGGGAGGACATCCCGGTGGTGGAAGGTGGGGAGGATTTCACTGTGATGGAAAGTGGGGAGGATGTTACTGTGGTGCACTGGAGAATGTCCCTGAGGTGCATAGTCGGAAGGATGGCCATATGGTGGAGAGTGCAGAGGACATCTCTGTGGTGGACAGTGGTTAGGACATCCCTGTTGTGGACAGGAGGATGTCCATGCAGTGTACAGTGGGAAGGATATCCCTATGGTCTACACTAAAGAGGACTTCCCTGTGGTGGACTGTTGAAATGATGTCCTTGTGGTCGACAGTTGGAAGGACATCACCTTGGAGGACAGTGGGGAGGACATCACTGTGGTGGACAGGCAGAAGGATGCCCCTGTGGTGGACAGAGGAGGGGACCTCCCTGTGGTGGAGAGTTGGTAGAATGTCCCTGTGGTTTACAGTGTGGAGGATATTCGTGTGGTGGACTGCAGTGAGGACTTCCCTGTAGTGCATATTGTTGAGGACAACTATGTTGTGGACAGTGGTAAGGATGTCCTTGTAGTACACAGGAGGAAGTACCTGTTGTGGACAGTGGGAAGGTCATTTGTTTGGTGGACTGTGGAAAGGATGTCCCTGTGGTGGACAGTTGGTAGAAGCTCCCTGTGGTGGACAGTGGGGAGGACATTTCTGTTGTGGACAGTGGGATGGATATCTCTGTGGTGGAATGTGGGGAGGATGTCCCTGTGGTGGACAGTTGGGTGGACCTTCCTGTGGTGGACAGTGTGTAGAACATCCCTGTAGTGGACAGTGGGGAGGATATCACTGTGCTAAACTGTGGGAATCATGTCCTTTTGTGGACAGTGGAAGGACGTCCATGTTGTGGACAAGGGGAGTACATCCCTATGGTGGACAGTGGGGAGGACCTCCCTGTGGTGGACATGGGTAGGATGTCTCTGTGGTGTACAGTGGGGAGGACATCCCTGTTTAATTTGGTGAGGACATCTTTGTGGTGGACAGTGGAGAGTACATCTGTGGTGGACAGTTTGAAGAATACCCCTGTGTTGGACAGCGGAAAGGACATCTCTGTGGTGTACAATGGGAAGGATGTACCTGTGGTGGAAAGTGGAAAGGACGTTCTATGGTGGAAAGTGGGAAGACTGTCCCTGTGGTGGAGAACAGAGAGGACCTCTCTGTGGTGGACAGTGGTAAAGATGTCCCTGTGATAAACAGTGATGAGGTTGTATCTGTGGTCGACAGTGGAAAGGACATCCCTGTTGTGGACGGTAAAAGGATGTCCTTTTTGTGCATGTTGAGGAAGATGTCACTCTGGTGAACAGTGGAAAGGATCTCCCTGTGGTGGACAGTCGTGAGGATGACCCTGTGGTGGAGAGCAGGGAGGACCTCACTTTGGTGGACAGTGGGAAGGACATCCCTGTGGTGGACAATGTAAATTATGTCCCTGTGGTGCACACTGGTGAGGACATCCCCGTTGTGCACAGCAGGATGTCCTTGTGGCAGACAGTGGGGAGGATCACACTCTGGTGGACTGTGGAGTAGAACATCCCTGTGGTGGACAGTCGGAAGGACGTCCATGTGGTGGACAATGGGGAAGATGTCCGTGTTGTGGATAGTGGGAAGGATGTCCTTTTGGTGAACAGTGGGAAGGACTTCCCTGGAGTGGAGAGTGCAGAGGACATCTCTGCGATGGACAGTGGTACGAACATTTCTGTTATGACAGAAGAATGTCCCTGGGGTGCACAGTGGAAAGGATGTTCCTGTGGTGTACAGTGGGAAGGATTTCCCTGTGGTGAATACTGACTAGGACAACCCTGTGGTAAATAGTGGTAAGGATGTCCCTGTGGTGGACAGCAGGGAGAACCTGTCTGTGGTGGACAGTGGGTAGGATGTCCCTGTGAGGGAAAGAGGGGAGGTAGTCACTGAGTTGGTCGATGGGAAGGAAATCCCTGTGGAATAGAGTGGTGAGTACTTCACTGTACTGCACACTGAGGAGGACATGCCTGTGGATTACACTGTGGAGGACATCCATGTGGTGGACTATGAGTAGGACCTCCCTGTGGTGGACGGTAGGGAGGACCTCCCTGTGGTGGACAGTGGGGTAAATGTCCATGTAGATGACAGTTGGAAGGACGTCCCTGTGGTGGACTCTGGGAATGACATTTCTTTGGTTTTCAGTAGGGAGGAAATCCATGTTGTGGACAGTGGGGAGGACTTCCCTGTGGTGGACAGTAGAAAGGTTGTCCCTGTGGTGGACATTGGTGAGGACACCCCTGTGTTGGACCTTGCAGAAAACATCCCTGTGGTGGACAGTGGGGTAAATGTTTCTTTGGTTGACATTGGGGAGGATGTCCCTCTGGTAGACAGTTGGAAGGACATCGTTGTTCTGGTAGACATCCTTGTTGTGGACAGTGGGAGGATGTAACAGGTTTGGACAGTTGTATGAACATCCCTGTGGTGGGCAGTACAGAGGACTTTTCTATGGTGAACAGTGGGAAGAAGGTTCATGTGTTGGACAGTGGAGAGGACATTTATGTTGTGGATTGTGGGAAAAAGTCCATGTTTTTGATATTGGAAAGGACCTCCGTGTGGTGTACAGTGGGTAGCATGTCCCTCTCGTGGACAGTAGAGAGAAACATCATGTGGTGGACAGGGGAAAGGATATCCCTGTGGTGAAGAGAGAGGAGGTCATCACTTAGGTGGACAGTGGAAAGGACATCCCTGTGGTGGATAGTAGAGAGGACCTCTCTTTGTAAACAGTGGGAAGAATGACCCTGTGGAGGAGAGTGGGAAGGACATTTATGCTGTGGATTGTGGGAAGGACTTACATTTTGTGGACATTGTGAAGGACCTCCGTGTGGTGAACAGTGGCAAGCATGTCCCTCTGGTGGACAGTGGGGAGGATGACCATGTGGTGGAGAGTGGGAAGGACGTCCCTGTGGTGGACAGTGGAAAGGACATCATTGAGGTGGACATTAGGAAGTATGTTTCTGTTGTGGACAGCAGGGTGTACCTTTCTGTGGTGGATAGTGGGAAGGACATACCTGTTGTAGACAGTGTGGTAGACATCCCTGGGGTGGACACTGGCAACGACATCCCTGTGGTGGACATTAGAGACGACTTCCCTGGGGTGGACAGTGAGAAGGAGGTCCCTGTGGTGGAGAGTGAAAAGGGCATGGCTGTTATGGACAGTGTGGAGGACATCCATGTGGTGAACAGTGGAAAAGACATCCCTGTGGTGGATTGTAGAGAGGACTTCCCTGTGGTGGACAGTGGGAAGGAGGTCCATGTACTGGACATTATAAGGACATATATGGTGTCGACTGTGGAAAGAATGTCCCTGTTGTGGACATTGGGAAAGCCCTTTTGGTGGACAGTGGGAAGGATGACCTTCTTGTGGACAATGGGGAGGATGTCCCTGTGGTGGAAAGTGGGAAGGACATCCCTGGTATGGTCTGACAGGAGGATATCCCTAGGGGGACAGAGGGAAGGACGTCCCTGTGATGGATAGCAGGGAGAACATTTCTGTTTTGAATTGTGGGAAGGACATCCTTGTTGTAGACAGTGGGGAGGTCATCCCAGTGGTGGACAGTGGGTAGGATTTCACTGTGGTGGACAGTTAGGAGGGTGTTACTCTGCTGCACCAGAGAACGTCATTGTGGTGCATAGTCAGAAGGATGTCTGTATGGTGGAGAGTGCGGAAAAATCTCTGTGGTGGACAGTTGTTAGGATATCACTGTTGTGTTGCGGTAAATCTCTTGCCCATAGGGAGTCCAGAGAATAACGACACAAGTCAATAAGTATCAAATGAATGCTGCATGCCTAGATTGGGCAGATTTACCATTAAACTACACTATTCCCCGGCTATGAGAGCTCTTAACAACTTGCGGTTTCCTAGGTCAAGGTCTTCTTCGTCTTCTCTCTCTCCACCAACTGCCCTCTAGCTTCGATCAACTGCCAACTCCGAGCCGCCCTCCTTCTTCCCTCTCTCGTCTTCCCCTTTTTTGCCTCTGGCTCCTCCCACTCCTCTTCTACTGCCCAATCACTGGCTGTAGCCTTTATTTTACAAATTTGATTGGACAGAAGGTTTACAAGATTCACTCCTCCTTCGCAGCCCCTCCCAGGAGTCGAGTTACCATGACAACAAGAGGCTAGGGCTATCCACCACATTTCCCCCTTTTTGTCCAATAATAAAAAAATGTTTTTTTTTCTTTTCACATATTAATTGAACACTAGCTATATTACCATGTTGTGTTTGTTAAAGTACAAGATAAACCTAACACCCAGTCCATCATTTTTGTTAACTAAATAGAACCTTTGCCATCTCTCTCAATTAAAAAACTTAGTTCTGAACCTGGCTTATGTCCTGTCTTCAAAATGAATAGCATCTGAAAATCATCTTCTCAAAGTAAATAGCCTGGGTTGGCTGTGAGATTATAAATCTTCAACCCCATAAGAAATCCAGGATGACTAGTTAATTAAAGATATGGGAAGCACAAAGCGTGGCTTCTAAAACTCAGCCAATTTAAATAGACCACTGAACATCTAGACAGTTCCTTATTTTAAAATGTTGGAGCATCTGGTCTTCAGCCTTCTGGCCCAGGAATCATCTGACAGACCTAGTAATGCAGAATTACTAAGGGCTGATTACTCTGTCTTGGCAGATATAATCAGTCGACTATTCTGCAAGTGTATTTCTTTTTTTGCACACTATTTTGTCTGTAGATTAAAAGAGGCAATTCTTGCCTAGTGGCTGTCATACCACAACTGGTGTAACTCCAAAGATGCTCAATTTCTTCTTAGAATCCAAGACTGGGAAGCTGTCAGGATCAGATAGGTCTCCAATAAAATAAATGTTTATATCAGAATGTTTGTAATGTCAATTCTATGGATTTCTGACGTTTTTGAAAATCAACTATGTAAGGCAATCTGAACAGTTGTCTGTTAATTCCTTCCCACTAATGGTTTTTTTTTTTTGATTAAAAAGGACTGGGTCTAAGCCTTGTATTTCTAAATAAGATATATAGGTACAATGCCTACATGAGAGTAATATATTAATCTCACTTTTGTATTAATAAGAAACTTATGCCAGTGAAAATCCTAAATTTGTATAAAATAAATTCCATATCAATGTAAGAGATTATAATTTCAACCTTGTAACTATCATAAAGATTTCTTACCAATGTAAGATATACCTATTTTTTTTTTAAACTGGGTCTAAGCTTTGTATTTCTGTATGAGTTATACAGGCACAATGCCTATATAAGAGTAAAATATTAATCCCACTTAATTTCTGAGATTTAGCTCTCTAATTCCCTTCCTGTCTGAAGCTACATTTGTAAAGTATTCCTTAAATTACAACACATGTATAATTTACAAAGTAACCAGAACCATCCACCCCAACATAAGGAACTGGGGCGATGATCTCCGTTTGTCTGCTTCCAGCTGAATTGGGGCGAAGAATTCCCATCTGGGGGCCCAAAGGGAAACAGGAAAATTGGCTTAGTCAAAGGAGAGCTAGCTGGCATCATTTGCCTTGAAGTCACTGTGTACTGAGAAAGTTCATAGCAAAGCTGACACCATAACTGTTACAGTCAGAAAGGTTGGACAGGCAAGCTAGATGTTCTGGAAAAGTTCTGGAAGCAAGTCCTTAAAAGAAGCGGCTTCGATGCAGTTGCAGTAGAATCAAGCACGAAGCTGGAATAGGAGGTCCTAGAGACTCAGAATCCTCGAGTATACATCATGCTAGGGCTGAGTTTTCTCTTCTTTCATCCTGTAACATATAAAACTTAAGAGCAACAGGTAGTTTTCTAAAAACATTCACGTGGAATATGTAGGGCACACAGCTTTGTCAATGAAGATCAATAAAGAAAGGCCACTGCCCTCTTCAGGTTAGTTTGATTACTTAATCAAACTATATATAACTTAAATGCATGCCCTCATAAAGGATGGCATGTATTAAGTCATGAGAAATTATTACCCAATTAAATGTTCTTGGCTTTGCATTGACATTTTAGTCCCAGCCAGTTAAGTCCATATAAGAGACATAACACCATATATACATCACCCATTTGGTTGGTTGAGTTAGTCTCCTTTTTCTTCTGTGTCGACTAGTGCTTCAGGGGGTCTCCCTTTGTCATTTCTGATCTTTATCATTTTGGAAGGAACCCACAGCTTTTCTTTTCCTGTGGAAACATAAACATAACCTCTCCCCCAGTGTAATACATTTCCCACTTTCCATTCTGACGTCATAATATCCTTAATATAAACAGGTTGATTTAGTTCAGAAGTTTTTTCCACAGTCCAATGTCTCTCAGCAGCTGTGGAGTTTTGTTCATTAGCATTTAAAAAATTTAGAGTTGGTGTCTTGGTAGCAATGGCTCTTTGGGGTAGAACTAAATTGTCGGCCTCTACCATATGTTGTTTATGAACACCTTGGACAGTGTGAGACTGCCTTAAATAATGTTTCTTAACAAATTTTAAATTTTTATTAGGAGCCTGATGAATTTCATGATTAAACATTGACACTGAGGGGATATTAATCTGGGTTTTCCACTGTTGTAATAGATCTCTTCCCCATAAGTTAATGGCTATATCAGCCACGTATGGCCTCAATTTCCCTAGCTGACCTTCTGGTCCTATACATTTAAGCCATCTGGTGCTTTGTTTTATTTTGGATAAAGTTCCAAGTCCTTGAAACTGGATGTCTACTTCATGAAGTGGCCAACTTTCAGGCCAAGAATTTGGAGAAATAACAGTGACATCTGCTCCAGTGTCAACCATCCCCTCAATCTCAATATTATTCACTAGTATTCTTAGTTTTGGTCTTTTATCTTCTATAGAAGTTTGCCAAAATATTTGCTTTTGACTCCCTGTGAGGCCTTCTGAATTATCTATAAAACCTTCCTCGGCCTTATCTGGTCTTACAAAATTTGTTTTTGAAGCAGTGACATTTAATTTTCCTGGGAAAGAGAACTCTTTTTGTCTGGCATTGGGGCCTGCAAGAGGCCCCCCTGGAAGTTTTTTGGCAGGGTATTGCCCCATTTGTCTGTTGTTGCTCTACATTCCCTGGTCAGATGTCGGCCTTTGCCACATCTTTGACATATTCCAGAAGGCCTAGGCCCCCATTTCCTATTATTTTGATTTGTTCTGTAGTCATTTCTGAGATGACCCCATTTACCACAATTAAAACATTTGAAATCTTGGGTCATCTCTAGGTTTCTAGTTGCAGTTTTTCCTATTACTGACATATCAGCTGAGTGAGATCCAACATCAGCTGTGTATCTAATCCATTCATCTATTGATGCTGACCTTGCCCTCAGTGGTCTGATTACTTCCTTGCACTCAGCAGTTGCATTTTCAAAGGCTAAAGACTCAATTATTGCCTTTCTTGCTAATGAATCTGATATACTCCTTTCGACAGCTGAGGTTAGCCTTTGTAAAAAGTCAGGGAAGGTTTCTTTTGGCCCTTGTATGACTTGAGTAAATGGTTCAAGTCTCTTCCCGGATTCTGCAACCTTGTCCCAGGCATTTAAGGCTGACAATCTACACAATGCCAGAGTTTCTTCATCATATACAGCCTGCACTTCTATTTCAGCAAAACGACCTTCACCAAGCAGTTGGTCTATGGAAATCTCTCTTCCTCTGGCTCTATTTTGTCGTACTATCTCCCTCGCCTCATCTCTCCACCATGTAACCCATTGTAAATTTGCGGCAGGTTCTAATATAGCTCTTGCCATATCTTTCCAGTCTTGGGGGATTATTCTATTTTTAATAGCCCAAGAAGTCAGAATTTGTTTAACAAATGGTGAGTGCATACCAAAATTATTGACACTCTCCTTAAATTTTCTCAGATCTAACACATCCACAGGTTGCCATTCAAATTCCTCATAACCCTGTGGGTAAACAACATTTGGAGGTCTTTGTTGTACCGTAACCGGATAGACCAAGGTGTGTTTTCTAATAACTCTTGGTTGACTTTCTCTATTTACTTCTGTCTTAACCTCAGTATTTTCCTCAGCTGAAAGTTTAAGTTCCTCCCTTAAGGTTTGTATACATGCTTCATATGTTTTTTTATATTGTAATTGTTTCCATTCCTCATTATTTTCTATCTGTTTTTCCATCTGATCTGTGAGCTGTTGCATGCTCTGTTTGATCATCTTTTCTAGCTCCTGTCTCCCAGTTTCATTTTCATCTTTCTGTCTCTTATTCTGATCTATAATTTCTTGTGTCTTCAATTCATTATTTTTTATCTGTTTCTCCATCTGATCTATTAACTGCTCTATCTTCTGTTCAATTATCCTTTTAATCTCCTGTCTCCCACTTTCATTTTCATCTTTTTGTTCCTGTAACTTCTGTTCTAAGCCCTGCTTCCATTCCTCAATATTTTCTATCTGTTTCTCCATCTGATCTGTGAGCTGTTGCATGCTCTGTTCGATTATCTTTTCTAGCTCCTGTCTCCCAGTTTCATTTTCATCTTTCTGTCTCTTATTCTGATCTATAATTTCTTGTGTCTTCAATTCATTATTTTTTATCTGTTTCTCCATCTGATCTATTAACTGCTCTATCTTCTGTTCAATTATCCTTTTAATCTCCTGTCTCCCACTTTCATTTTCATCTTTTTGTTCCTGTAACTTCTGTTCTAAGCCTTGCTTCCATTCCTTATTATTTTCTATTTGTTTCCAAATTTCATCTCTATCCTGTACCAAAAGTTCTATTGTTTCTTGTAATCTCTTTTCCAAGGCAAAGAATTTTTTATCTAGAGCTTTGTCTTTTGAGAAGACATAGTATATCAAAAAAATAAATATAGCAATACTGATAAATAATAAAGTGTTCCCTAAGTTGATTTCTGTCAAACCATTTGAAATATCATCATATAAAGCCCAAAAGATATCCATTGTTTTTGTCATCTTTATCAAAATATTTTTTTTTTATATTAAAAAATTATCTGGTTTGGAGCCCTCAATTCACTGTTTCTACCGGAAAACTACCTCGCAGGCAGCTGTTTTCTAGGATCAGCAGTCCCTCGTTACAATTCGTTACTCTAACCTTTCTATTTATCTGTTTGGCTCTCTTGACTCAGAGCAGCCTGCAATTTACTCCTCGCAACCTTAAAACCTTTTACATCTATTTATCTGTGTCTATTCACCTTTTTTTAATATAATTTTTTAATTTAAGTGACCTACTGGTCTGGCTACAATAACTTTTGTTTCACTGTTGAATTTTCGGAAGACCCTTCTTTCAGTTTTCACAGGGCAGTGAGCAAGCCCAGCTGTAAACTGAGTGCTGCTCCTGACCTAGGCTGTTGGGGAAGTTTTTGTACTTTGTAACTTTTCTTTTGTTCTTTCGTCTCAAGTTAGTTGAGTTCTAAATAATACGTTGGGCACCAATTTGTTGCGGTAAATCTCTTGCCCATAGGGAGTCCAGAGAATAACGACACAAGTCAATAAGTATCAAATGAATGCTGCATGCCTAGATTGGGCAGATTTACCATTAAACTACACTATTCCCCGGCTATGAGAGCTCTTAACAACTTGCGGTTTCCTAGGTCAAGGTCTTCTTCGTCTTCTCTCTCTCCACCAACTGCCCTCTAGCTTCGATCAACTGCCAACTC
>NW_023046391.1:0-56561 GCF_011762505.2 Arvicanthis niloticus
CAGGCTACTATTCCATGCTTGGAATGTTTGAAAGAAAAAAATACATGTAACATGTTTCACACTTCTGCACCTTCTTCTAAGTATATCTGTGGATGATTGAATGAGGAGTGAATGAACATGTTTCTTTTACTGGCATACCAAGAACATACTTGTCGTTAAGGTAAGTTGACAATGTGATGCAAAGAATAGTTGTCACCAACTCATTTCTTTATGATGTATAATGGAAAATACATTTTGTATACACATTTAATTCTGTAAATGGATGCATGATCAAAAGATCTATGATGGTCTTGTGATCTTAACCTAATATACTTTAGATATTTTAATTTTCCCTCTCAAGGAATACATTTAGTACGTGTAGAAAGATACTTCATGATATTTTCATATAAGATTATATAACTTTTCATACATAAATATGAAGTTCGTTGTAGAAAGTTCTTTAAACCAAGCATTTACTCCACTATTTCAATTTAATCTGTTCCTTGAGTCTATTAATATGTGGCCCTTGGGAATATATCTCCCAAAACTCCATTGCTAATACAGCCATAAAAATACTTTGGATACTGACAGAATCCTTGGAGTGTGTACATATGAAATCACAAAATTTTGTTTATATTCTTTCTGGAATATGTTGTTCTACAATCCAGAATGTCTTTTGCATCATTTTTTAAATCAGTGTTTCCGTCGCTTTGCTGTACTTACAAGAGTTGCTAGAAATGACTGCTGCTTTAGGGGTTAAGTATTTTGTTAGTGGAGATATAACCAGAACTCTAAATAAAACTTTCTGACTGAGTGATAGGTAAATTTAGTTGCGCTATATTCAAAGTTAATTTATCATTGAACCATACCCTTTGTTTTACTGGAAAAGAAAAAGTGGTTTGCTTTTTATGGCTGGGTCACAGTTTGTATAGTAAAGAAATGTTGTAACCTTTATATCTCAATTTTAAGGTTTCCTTATTTGTATTATAGGAAATTGATGATTTTGGAAAAAACACACGTATCTTGGAGCAGAGGTTGTACGACAAAATATGTTCAGCAGCACAAATACCTTCTGTAGAAGAAGTGTGTGTGGGAACAGGGACTCCGGTAAAAAAAGCTGGGTCTGCAGAAAGTGATTGACTGACTGGAAATTTAGTGCTTTGGAGACAAGGGACATTTTTTCTCTGTGTAGGTCATTAAGGGTTAAATTATGACCTCATGACATTCACAGTCAGATGCCAGCATATGTTAGAAGGACATGTGGTATACAACTTTCTACCCCTGCATTGCTTGCCTATTGTCATAATGTTGAGGCCTAAATGACTCCTGTGGGATCTGGAAGGGACTAATAAGTTAGTTAAATCACTTATAGCTGTGATGATATCTTTTCAGTGTTAAAATTCTATTGCTACTTCTTCAAAGGTGATCTGGTGTTTAGTACATTGCTTCTTTATTCTTCATATTGATTTATATCCCTATGGCTCAGAATACCCATGTTTTCTCACACTGTTACCTATTCATATTGCCATTCTATAGTTTGAAGCTCAGTTTGACCCAGTATTGGCCAGTGGAATTCATGGTGTCTTCATCTGATGCCTCTGGAGTATTTCCTGAGTCTGAACATTTCACTCTGTGTCTTTGTATAGTACATGGAAAGGTGGGGCACCTGGAAATGTAATGGTAAATGGACAAGTTCACACTTCCACTTTGTGTATATATTCCCTGGCATTGCTGGGTGTGTTCAGGGTTATCAACTAGGAAGAAGAAAGGGATCCTGTATTCCTTCTACTGAAGTAGTCTGGCCAGACAAGCCACCATCATTCCATCCTCCGGGATTTAGCTGCTTTCTCCTCCTGGTTTCCTCTACTCCATGTTTATTTCCTGTGTGTTACCTTCCAGTGTGACAGAGAAAGGTTTGATCTCTGTATCCCAGAAGCATGAGCTCATTGAGAAGAATGCAGTGTGCTGTGGAGATTCCTGACCTGAATGCATGTATAGAATGTGTGTTTGCTCTGGGCAGGCTTTTTCTCTTCTACCATCCTATCCTAATTAACAGGTTATTCATATCCTGTCTCATGTTCATCAGCAGTCTTTTGAGGTTAAGTGTGATCCCCCCCCACTCGGTGTTCAGCCTTCATGGGACCAAAAATCTCCTCTCCCACTTATGCCTGTCAAGGCCATCCTCCCCTACATATACAGCTGGAGTCATGGGTCCCTCCCTAGTGTACCCAGGCTGGTGGTTTAGACCCTGGTGTGATGTTACTAACCCTGCAGAAAGACATTGTAATTACTTTGTCATGATAGTCCAGTTATTGTAGGAGTGCCATCTTTGAAAGAAGATAAAATTTGTTTCTATTCATATAATTTTTTTTCATTGAATAAAGATTGTTTTTTCCTATAAGCAATAAGGTAAAAATCCCATAAAAGTAGTAAACAAGAATTCATAAATTATCCTTAAAGAAATGATTCAGATCCCTTGAGGCTGTAGGAAGGCTGCTTCCGGAATTGTGGCTTGATATAGGCTTTGATGAGGGTCTGGGTAGACATGGGGATGTAGCTCAGTGGTAGAGCACATGCTTTGCATGCATGGGGTCCTGGGTTTGATTCCCGGTGTCTTCACACTTTTACATTTTTCTTGTCATGGACTTTTTTTTTTACATAGGGTGTCACAGCCTGGAAACATTTCCATGGAGACGTCAATAAACCGGTGACTATGATAAAAGAGCTCATCTATGTCCATGACAACAGCGTTCCTCTAGAACCCTGATGACATTTCCACGGAGCCTTCCATAGTCTGGGGAGTACAGCATGCTCAAACCTCCAGGAATAGGTTTTGGTCACAGCTTGACCAAAGCTCTGCTTTCATGCTGGTGGCAGTTGCCTAGAGGATGTGCTTTCTCAGAGTGGTGATAGATAACAAGGGTGAATGAGTTCTGCTTTAAGAAAAAGAAAGGGAGGGGTGGATGGAGCATTCCTAGGTACTGAGCAGAGAGAGAAGGAGCATTATGGTTGTCATAGTACCTGGGGTCTTTTGGAGACCTTCAATGGAGACCTAGTTGATGCACCAAGAGAAGCATTCTCTCTTACCAAGATTGTGGGTTCCCAGAGATGAACACTTCAGTCTCCCTGAGGGTGGGAAGACAGATGCAGGGATCCCAGACCAGAGTTGGCTCACTTCTACCTTGGGATTTGTGGCTAGTGAGTCCCCTCCAGAAAGAGAGAGACATAGGGCAGTCTGCCTCTCAGAGGGTGCTGTTCTGTACCATGATGCACAGGTGCCATTTCCGGGGAGGGGAAGTGAGGAAGGGGAGATAGGAGAGAACAGAGTGTGTACACTGTGCTCCCAGTATTCCCCTAGTGAAACCGGTATGAGAGGTGGGACATTAGGTGGAAAATTCTAAACAATAGTTTATGATGGTCCTGTATAGATGTCTCAGATGATTATTTACATATGCAGTTGGCTAGAATACTTTCTTTTCCTTTCTTTACTAATTTTTGGTGGTGTTGGGTTTTGTTCCTTTGTTTTTTTTTTTTTTTTTAACTTCCAGGTTTGCTTTGTTTTGAGACAGTATCATGGTGTCCTAGCCTGGCTTAGAACTCTAAATGATCCTCCTACCTCAGCTTCGTGGTGATGGGGTTATAATTGTGGAAAACCTATGTGCTTTGGATTAACCAAATTTTAAGAAATTTTAAGTAGTCAGTTATTGTGGTACCCACACAACCAAGTAACTCTGGTTCTCCTCAGAAGCCCCAGCCATGCTGCTGTCTCCATACCTGACTTGTTAGTGTTGCTAACAAATCCCTTATAAAATGAGCAATCTTACTCAATGCCCCAGTTCACACAACAGCCCATGTGCAACTTCTCACATTTTTCAATTTCTGTTTACTGCTTGACTTTTGGAAGCTTTTTGGCAAGTTCCAGAAAAGTTGCTACTGGATATGAACTGTTCAAACTTTTCCCCTAGTCATGGACTGAAAGCTTCTCATTTTGTAACCAATGGAAACTTTTATATTTTATAGATTTCACCTTCTCCAGTTCTCCAATTTTGGTTTTTCCTTGCTGTTTTGTCTGTGAAATATTCATGTAGCACCACGTGATAGAGACTGTTTTTTTTTTCTGTGTTGTGATATATACTTTATTTGATAACTGTGTACTTCCAAATTTATATTTTAATATTTATTATATTTTATGGGAGTGTTGTATCTTCATGTACACCACCATGCCAGAGGCAACAGATTCCCCTATAGATGGTTGTGAGTCACCATGTGGTTGCTGGCATTTTAATTCAGGACCCGTGGAAGAGCAGGCAGTAATCTTAAACACTGTGCCAACTCTCCATGACCAGTATTTATATTTCTGGGTTCGCATATGTGCTTAACTCAGCACTGTTCTCAGACAGACAATCCTTTCTGCATCAAATTGAAATTGCATTCTTATCAAATATCAGTTGTCCAGGATGTCAGGCATAGAACACATGCCCAAAATCCCAGCACCTGGTGGGGTTGTAGCAAAATTATATTCAGGTCTTCTCAACCCAGTCTACACACAAGCTTGATTTGAGCATGGGATTCACTAAGAAATGTTCACTCAAAATAGGCAGTTGTCTATAAAAGTGTGAGTGTAACTATGACTGTTGATTTCAGTCTTTCTGGACTTATCCACCTTGTTCCAATAGCATTCAGGCTTAGTAATCTTACTCCCATATGGAGGTCTCTTTTCAGGCACTGTTCTTCTCTGTCTTTGTTCTGTTTCTTCGCTTCATTCTTCTATACATATATCTGTGAGGTTTGGAATTAGTAAACCCAATTAAAATAAATAGTATTATTCATATTATTGTTGCATTGAACATGTAGAACATTTTTTAAGCAATAGAGATCTTACCAATAATGAATTGTCAGACTGATGAGCATATATTGTGGGGAAGAAATCTCACAGGCGGGGGGGGGGGAGGGAGTCTGGTGGCGGCAGGGTCCCAGGGTGGTCAGGCATCAGGGTCCGGGACGGTCTTCCCACATCGCCAGCAGAGGATCCCAAATTCACACAGCTGTCGGTGGGCGGGCCAGCGGCTGCATCGCAAGGTTCTAGGGTTCTAAAAGCTGGGAATCAGGCAGAGAGACCATGTGACAAGTGGAGTCCGGTTTTTCAAAGCTTTATTGTTCATGACATGGTTAATGGATGTAAGTGGTACACGTTTCCTTCCCTCCCCCCAAAGGCCAGGGGAGTCTCATTTTATAGGGAAGGAAAAAGGGGAGGGAATAACTTAATTAGCTACGCCCCTGGCCTTTTGATAATTCATTAATATTTAAATCTCTGGAGGTAGATACTTGTTAATCACGCCCTCTACCTGTGTCCTACTTGACTGAAGGTAACAGGTTAAATAGAGTTACCTAGTCCAAGGCCCAACATCCCACCCTCTTTTCTTTCATAAAAAGAGGGGTGGCACATCACACCACAACATCATATTTTACCACACCACACTATAGCACATCACCACATACCATAGCACACAAGAATGCACCACAACACACAACACACCAGAGAATACCACCGCAAAACACTACAGCACACCACATCACACTATAGTGCACCTCAGCACACCACAGTATACCACTCTACACTACAACATATACATTCTTGCTCCAACCAACACACAGATTGATATAAAGAGGAAATAATACTTGTACATTGTTTATGCATTTTCTTCACTCTTTATGTTGTACTGTCTTCCAAGTGTTTCTCTTTTCCCTCTATAGACTTGTCTCTCTTTTAAGAACTTTCTTTTGTCCTGATTAAAAGTATGTGTCATGTTAACAAACCAGTTTTACTTTGTATTTTGTGTGTTAATTCCCTTAAAGTCCTAAAGAATAATTTATGTACACATAGAAATTCAAGTTGGACAGCTGGTTTATAGCTACATTTGCTGTGGCACATTCTCTGGACTATGTGACTTCTTCAAATAAAGTGTGTGTGTGTGTGTGTGTGTGTGTGTGTGTGTGTGTGTGTGTGTGTGTGTGTGTGATTTCTAACAGAAACAGGGTACAACTTTTAATGGTTTCAACATGATTTCCTTTAATTCTTTTTTCTGGTGTCTAGGTTGACTCCAAAAACTTTGGCATATCTGTTTTTCTATTGTGTGTCTTTTCACACCTAAATGTACCTTTTGCTTTAATGTCACACATTTTATTGTCCTCTCTCTTTCTATCCCCCTCAAATCTTGTCTACCTCTGGTACTGGTCCACTTTCTTCATTCATGACCTGCAAAAACACACATACACCGATACACACGCACACACACATACACACAGTCATCCACACACACACTAAAGCCACACTCACAAGGCACATATAGTTCTTGATTTAATAAATGAGAAACAAGCATGGAGCATTTTACTTTACTGAGTGTGTTTTATCATTGAGCATTTTTAAAGTTTAAGCCCTGAGCTACATTTATTTTTGTATAAGATCACTATTCTTTCGATTCACTTTTTGTCTCATATGAAGTTAATGTTGCTGTGAGAAAAATACAATGGCCAAAAGCAAGTTAGGAATAAAAGGTTTGTTTGGCTTACACTTCCTATCATCACTGTTCACCAACAAAGGAAGTGAGGGCAGATTATCAAATACAGCAGGAACCTGGAGACAGGAGCTGATGCAGAAGCCATAGAGGGATGCAGCTTACTGACTTACTCACATGACTTGTTCAGCCTGCTTTTATATGGAACCCAGGACCACCTTCCATCAATCACTTACTAAGAAAATGCTCTACAGGCCTGCCTACAGCATATTCTTATGGAAGAATATTCTCAGTTGTGACTCTGTCCTCTCTGATGACCCTGCTTTGTGCAAAGATGACACAAAACCAACCATCATGCATGTGTATGTGCTATTTCTGAATTTAGTGTGTATTCTTTTGTGGTTTGGTTTTCTTTTACATAGACTTCTAGCTGGCCTGGAATTCACTATGTAGTGCAGGATGACCTTGACCATCTTGTGATCTTCCAGTCTCTGCCTCTTGATTGTGGAAGTCATTATAGTCACACACTATGCAACTTTTCTTGGAGTTTGATTTTCTAACACACTCACTTTCAGTTTCACATTTAAATAGACACTTTTGTTACAGAGGGGACAATTTGGAGGTCTTTTATTCTTAAGAATAAGCTATCATTTTGCAAAGAAGAGCTCAACAATTAGACATGATGTAAGTTTTGGTAGCTGTCAGGAGACAAGAGGGGGATAGGAGAAATAGAGAAAGCCATCCCTTTGGAGTCAGGGTACAAGAGACCAGGAAGATTCATCAGTTGAGTCAGTAGTTAATTGTGCTAGACGTAAATGATGGGCATGCCTAAGCCCTTCATATAAGAAAGAATTCCAGAGTGTCAGAACAGGCAGGCTCAGGATTCTCACTGGTGTCTGAAAAAAAAGAAAAGGGAAGAAAAAGCAGACACTTTTGACTTAGAATTTTAAAGAAGATTAAGGAGCAGAGAAGATGGCTTTTATAACTTGCAGATGACTCAACAAGTAAAAGTGCTTGTTTCAAAGGCATGCTTCAAGATCTGAGTTCAGATCACACAAATCATGGAAAAAGCCAGATGTGGCCTCACAATCTATAATCTCAGGATTCCAACAACAAGATGGGTGACAGAGGCATAAGAACTCACTAAAAGCTTTCTTGCCACAAAGCCTGGAGTATATGCTATGTGTAGTATACTACAGCAGCAGAAAAAGAGAATCCCTGACTCTAAAGATTGAGGATAAAACTAAATCTAAACCTAAATTGTCCTGTGATCTCCACACTTGTACCATGCCATTTGCATGCCTATACACACACACACACACACACACACACACACACACACAGAGAGAGAGAGAGAGAGAGAGAGAGAGAGAGAGAGAGAGAGAGAGAGAGAGAGATCATTGAGTTTTAGAGACTATGATTTGTGCTTCCCACAATTATAGTTAACTCTGTCATTCTGGATTTCTGATGGGGTTGAGAACATATAGCTATTGACCTTAAGAGAAAAGATTTGAGTGGATGGCTGTCAGCTGACATTCATCCTAAAGCCAGGTTCAGAACTAAATGTTCTAGTTAGAATAGATGACAGAGGAGCTGGTTAGTCAACAAAAGGATGGACTGGGTATTAGGACTATCCTGTACCTCACTGGTACAAATTGGCATAATTATGCTCTAATTGTATTTTGAGAGAAAAGTTTCATTTTAACAGGAAGAGTGATGTGTAGGAGGAGCTAGGGTAGGAGGAGTACAGAGAGGAAGAAAAGGAGTAAGAAGAGGAGAAGAAGAAGGAGAGAAGAAGCTAGGTGATGAAAGAGAAAAAGAGGGGGAAGACAGGGAGGCAGATATTCATGTATCTCCACCAGTCAAAGATAATTGTTATATCTAGGTCGGTCAGTGGGTTACACCTCTGATTGAACAATTCCACACTTATAAAGTCTATGATTAACAGTTTTTTTTTCAAAAAAGTATAAATGCAAAAAGGGAAAGGGGGCATGGCATATGGGTTTCCTAAGGGGGGTGGGGGTAATGGGGATAGGGGATGCCATCTGAAGTGTAAATAAAATATCTAATAAAAAAATTTAAAAAAGATGTGATGTTGTGGTGTGATGTGATGTTGTTCTCTAAAGATACAGGTTATATGAATTGGAGATTTGGCTATTATATTGGTTGTTCATGATTGGTTCTAATGCTTGATTCAACTAAAAAATGTGTGTCCAAAATTTAAAGGTCTTTGTTCCCAATGGAATTTTGATTGTTCAATAAAGATGCCAGGGGCCAATAACTGTGCAAAGAGAGATGGGTCAGGACCACAGAGTTGCAAATGCTAGGAATCAGGAGGGAGGAGAAAGGAATCACCAAGACATGGGGGAGAAAGACAGATGGACATAGGATGTTCATTAGATAAGGCCAAAGAGCCATCTGAAATTTCTGGTAAGTGGCCACTGGCCACTTCCTTGATAGGACACGGGTTAGCAAGAGTAGATTTAGGAGTGCCTTTAGAATTTGCCTTAGAGGTAGCCAAGGAATTTATAGTTTAAAGGTGTATGTGTGTGTGTGTGTGTGTGTGTGTGTGTGTGTGTGTTCCATATGAAGACCCAAAGATTTCCTGAGCCAGTGATTGGAAGTGCTTCCCATGTGGAGAACAAAGGGGTGTATTAGGAACTCAACAGTACATGGGAAGATTGTGACTGAACGATATTAAGAATGACACCAGAGAGAGCTGGATATGCAGCACACACCACATGGGAGGACCACTAATCTAGTACCCACCCTTGAGTTCTTGAACACTTGCTGTAAAAGAATTACTCCAAAGAGCCTTTGTCCCTCCTTCTTTTTGAGTTGGCACACTGTTTTTGCACATGGAATCACAATTAACCTCAAAAGACTGCTGATGATCATGAGACAGGATATGGATAACCTGTTAAGTAGGTAAGGATGGTGGAAGAGAAAAAAAACCTGCCCAGAGCTAACACACATTCTATACATCCATTCAGGTCAGGAATCTCCACAGCACACTGCATTCTTCACAATGAGCTCATGCCTCTGGGATACAGAGATCAAACCTTTCTCTGTCACACTGGAAGGTAAGACACAGGAAATAAACATGGAGTAGAGGAAACCAGGAGGAGAAAGCAGCTAAGTCCCAGAGGATCAAATGATGGTGGCTTGTCTGGCCAAATTTCTTCAGTAGAATGAATACACACACGATCACTTTTTTTTCCTAGTTGATAACCCTGAACACACCCAGCAATGCCAGGGAATATATACACAAAGTGGAAGCATGACCTTGTCCATTTACCATTACATTTCCAGGTGCCCTGCCATTCTATGTACTATACAAAGGCACAGAGTGAAATGTTCAGACTCAGGAAATACTCCAGAGGCATCAGATAAACACAACAAATTCCAATGGCCAATACTGGGTCAAACTGAGCTTCAAAATGTAGAATGGCAATATGAGTGGGTAATAGTGTGAGAAAGATGGGTATTCTGAGCCATACTGATATATACTCAGTGAAAAAAAAAATGTCCCTTGTCTCAAAAGCACTAAAGTTCCAGTCAGTCAATCACTCTCTGCAGACCCAGCTTTTTACTTGGAATCCCTGTTTCCACACACACTTCTACAGAAATTACTTGTGCTGCTGAATATATTTTGTCATACAACCTCTGCTCCAAGATACATGTGTTTTTTTCAAAATCATCAATTTCCTATAATACAAATAAGGAAACCTTAAAATTGAGATATAAAAATTACAACATTTATTTGCTAGACAAACTGTGACCCAGCACTAAAAAGCAAACCGTTTTTTTTTCTTTTCCAGTAAAACAAATGGGACGGTTCAATGATAAATTAACTTGGAATATAGCCCAACTAAATTTACCTATCACTCAGTCAGAAAGTTCTATTTTGAGTTCTGGTTATATCTTCACTAACAAAAATACTTAACCATTAAAGCAGCAGTCATTTCTAGCAACTCTTGTAAGTACAGCAAAGCAAGGGAAAAAAATGGTTTAAAAAATGAAGTAAAAGACATTCTGGATTATAGAATAATATATCCCACAAAGAATATAAATAAAGTTTTGTGATTTTATATGTACACACTCCAAGTATTATGTCAGTATACAAAGTATTTTATTGCTGTATTAGCAATGGGATTTTTTGGGATATATTCCCAAGGGCCACATATAAATAGAGTCAAGGAACAGATTAAATTGAAATCCTAGAATAAATGCTTGGTTTTATAAACTTCCTACAACGAACCTCATATTTATGTATAAAAAGTTATAGAATCTTATATGTTAATATCATGAAGTATTTTTCTACACACACTAAATGTATTCCTTGAGAGGGAAAATTAAAAAATCTAAAGTATATTAGGTTAAGATTACAAGACCATCATAGATCTTTTGATCATGCATCCATTTAGAGAATTAAATGTGTATACAAAATGTATTTTTCATTATACATCATAAAGAAATGAGTTGGTGACAACTATTCTTTGCATCATATTGTCAACTTACATTAACCATGAGTATGTTCTTGGTATGCGTGTAAAAGAAACACCTTCATTCAGTTCTCATTCAATCATCCACAGATATACTTAGAAGAAGGTGCAGAAGTGTGAAAAATGTTACATGTATCTTTTCTTTCAAACATTCCACACATGGAATAGTAGCCTGAGATTGAAGAGTACTTAACTGGGCTTTAGTTATCTATACAGACCACTTGAATTAAGTCCCCAAATTAGCACATCAAATAACAAAACCAGGCATAAAGTAATCAGTAAACATTTCACATATGTGTTTTAAAATCATTTAATTTCTATAGAAAAATTGTAATCACAATATAATGGGACAGCAATTGCTGAAGGGATGATATACTGATTTCAGTAAAGGTGGCATGAAACAGCAGGTTTGTGTCCAACCATCTATGTCTGAGCAGTAAGGTTGGGACCACTCCACTGATGATGAAAGCTCTGAAGATGATGACTGGTATTTCAGCCCTTTTCTGCATCTCTGGAGAATGTTATATTGATAAGTAGGAGAATGATCAAGGCCTCTTTGTCCACATTGTGTAAGTGTTACATATTTTGAGCAAAGTGGGAAAGCTACTAGGTCAGAAGGTAAAACCAGAGTTTGCACAGAGGATAAAGATGTCAATCCAGAGAACCCAGCTAATGAGAAAGGATTGTGTGAAGTTTCCTTGGCCAGAGGTGGAGTTTGAAGATTCCATTAGTCAGAAAGGGTACGTGTGAGACAATGTGGGCATTATTGATGGCCTCATAAACAGACACTGAATGCCCTCAAGACTAGCCAGGGATGTATGACCAGGGATCAGTGGGTTAGAGGTGAGTAGTCTGAATGTTGTCCAGAGGTATGGGAAAGAAATGAAACCCCAAAAGCTATGGAGAAAATACAAGATCCCTTGGATCAGAGGTGAAATACTTGAGGGATTCTTGGGAAGAGATTGGAAATCTATGATCTTTTTATAGAGGTAAACTAGCATGTTTGGTTGGGTAGAGTTTGAAATTCCAATACTCTTCCTCAGAGACATCTGTTCATTATAGTGAATGTGGTGCTAGGTCATGCAGCAGTCTGAGCATTTATCAAAAAACCTGGGTGACAGTCCCACACTGGTTCTCCTTCTTAAGCATATGTTCAGCTGCTAGGTCTAGGTATGAAATGTGGGGAACACATCATTTTGGTTTCTGCCTTGAGGCAGTGAGCTTCTGTTCTGGGCTGCACTTGCTAAGCTTGGGCTCTGCAACTTACAGTCTGGGAGGTCTGGAGGTCCCTTTGGGTGGATGGAAATACTATAGGTCTTAAAGATAGGGTGGGGAATGTCTGAGGACCCTGCACCAGAGGAGGACAATGTGGTGTCCTCCTTGGTTAGAAAGGCATATTTGAAGATGGCCTGGGAAAAATGAAATCTGAGACCCACTGGAAAATCAGAGGCAGGAGTTTGGAAGGATCTGAGGCCCAATTAAGTACTTAGTCAGTACACTCCTACAGGAGAATACTTTGAAGTTCTGAGAATCCTTTGGGTACTGGTGGACTGTAATTCTCTATTAGAACAGGCAGCATGGGATGCTTTCGTGAGAAGAGGAATATTTCAGGTATAATTAGGGAGAGGAAATCGTCTAGAAGCCAAGTCAGTAAAAGAGGGCACTCAGAGTACTTTGGGTAATGGGAGACATATCCAATCTTCCTGTGTACAGAGGAGGAATTGTTTCTGCCCCTCTGGGGACATGTGATAGATCCAAGATGCTCAAAATTAGAAAGATGAGATTGGAGCCCTCCAAGATTATTTGGAAGAGGCTCAGCCTCTCTTATTCTTTATGTCTGGAGTACTACTGAGCAGAAGTTGAAGGTTGATTGATACCTTGAGAATTATAGAACGCTCCTTTATTAGCTCCAAACCTGAAATCACAATCTAGAATACATATCATGTGAATGTCCTTGCTAGGCATGACAGATGTCTTAGAAGTCTTTTAAGAGGCTGCAATGCAGTAGCATCAGGTTCAGTGTCTTCCTCAAATATATGTCCATCTATACATTCCTCTGCATGGAGGACAGACTATCTGTGTCTGTGAGACCAAAACAAAGAAAGTAGTCTGATTTTCCCTTGCCTTGATTCCCTTCTCTTTGGGACCTCAGTTCACAGTGCTCTGAGATCTCTTAGGTCAGAAAAATGCTTTCCAGACCACTGAAATTAGAAGTTGTTTGTAAAAGATGCACTGGGAAGATGGTGATTCTGGTGGGTTTCCTCAATCACACAGGCCAGGTCTGGAGCACTCCCTCTTATGAATGTATAAATATTCCTGTGTAGAATGGTGGAGGAGCTTGGGCAGCTTTGCATGGAAGTAGCACTGTTGTGCCCTTCCTCTACAAGGTAATGTGCCAGACTTCATGGGAATAAGAGTGTCACAGCACCCTGGTCATAAGTGGGATTTCTGAGAAACTCTGTGAAAAGTGAAATTCTATACTCATTTGTCACAGGGGTATAATCTCTGGCTATTTTCAATAAAATAATAATGGCCATTTCTCATTGGAGAACATGTAAGTACCTTGTGGAGCAGAGTAAATTTCAGGATTGCTAGATTACTTTCCAAATATCTTTCAGTATTTAGAGTGTCCCTATATTTTCTGTGCTGTATCAAAGTCCAGGCTGCAGTTGTTTCATTATTCCAACAGGATGAATGGTTATCTTTAGGCTATGAATCTTTTGGTCAGAGGAAATAAGTCCAAGGCCTCTTTCTTCAGTGGAGGAATGTCTCAGAATATATGTAGTAGGAATAAATTCAGAAGATATCCTAGACAGTTGGGATATAGCAGGCACACCATGTCAGTAGAACAAGATCAATTGACACCTTTCAAGAGAGGGTCGGCAGGAGTCCACATTGGGATAAAGGATTTCCGGAAATGTGGGCATTAGGAGAAAGTGTTGTTGCCCCCTAGACAGAAGGATAAGAGGAAATCTTTATGAGTAGACATGGAGTGTCTGAGGCTCCTCATTATAGGCAGAGATAAAGGCATCAAAGACCCACTATGAAAGGATGACATTTACAGACCTCTTGGACAGAGTATATGCATTTGAGGACTACTGGGACAAAAGTAGTTATTCTGATGTCCCTTCCAGATGAGAGGTGTTAGATGTGAGATACAGTTAAGTGGAATTTGTGTGCCCTCTGTCATCAGAAATGAATTTGAAATCCTTCTTGATCACAGAGTGTAATTATTGAGGACCTTTTTGCCTCGAAGTGGAGTTTGAGGCTTTGTGCAGGGAGAGATTATCTCATGCCCTGTCCATCTTGTAAGATAGATATTGGACCCTCTTATATACAGAGGGTGCATTTGATTTATAATGAACAGAAGTTGGTTATCTAAATCAATGATGTTCAGAAGTAGAAGATTAAAGCACACTTAGAGTCTGCTTAAAGTCCCAAAGCTCTTTAAGGATAAAAAAAATGTCCTAGCCTACCTTGAGCAGGGGAAGTAGCACTGCTTCACAGTTTAGATTTGCATCCTCAGTTACACAGTGATAGGAAGCAATCTAAGCATTATTCATGAGTCATGATTGTTAGTCTCTAAGACCTCCTGAAATTTGTCATCAGCTACATGGGTAAGTGCATGAAGGATGGTATGAAAAAGAGAAGACTGCAGTGTCAGGCTCTGTTAACACAGGGCAGAATTAAATGTTGCCCCTGTGGTCACACAGGTATTTTCTTAGAGTCCATGGTTAGAGGGAAATGATCTAAAGTTCGTCATCAGTGGGTTATGTTTGAGGCCCATATATAGGTGGGGCATAATTTGAGGACCCTTTGATCTCGGTCCCTTTGGGCAAAATGAAAATTCTGAGATCCCAGTAGTTTACTCCAGTCATTTTTATTATTGACCTTGGACAGAAGGGGAAGGTTTAGGGTAGTATTTGTAAGAGCAGAAAGGCCTGAAGGCCACCTATTCCAAGTTAAGTGCTGATGACCCTTCATCCAAAAGAGATGGTATGAGATGCCAGGAAAATAGATGCAGTTTCAGTAGCCTGTATTCATAACTGGAACATCTGGAGTCATCCAGAATTGCTTTGCTTAGAAATAAAGTGCCTGGCCATGTTTAACCAAATAGCAAGCTCTAATCCTCTCACTGTGCAGAAGGGAGAAATCTAGCTTACCTTGGGTAGTGGGAGAACATTATGGTACTGCATCATTTGCATCCAAAGTGTCTTCCAAGCTTTCATTATCTGTATATTGTACATCCTGTTGGGAAGAGTACAAGAAACAATCAGCAAGCTCTTTCTTCAGGATGAGAAGTGGTCTGAAATCTGATGCTCACTTGAAGTGGTACTGGTCTGTGTATATCCCTAAATGAGAGACAGGAAGATTGCATTTCTGACAACTATCTATAGACTGCATATTTGTTAGTTTTTGCTTTTCATTTCCTGCCCTCTTTCCTACACCCAGAAACTTGTGGGGTCCCACTCTGAGGTTGCAATTGTGTTTGCCTGGCAATTTGGTCAGAGAGATTGGCACTAACATAAGACAAGTTAAAAGTCAAGTGTAAAGTGCCCTTGTAATGAAGCTATGAACTAGGGTATCCCATAGCTAGAGGCTACATCTGAAGTTCCTATTACTACAGATGCCTCTGGAGTATTTCCTGAGTCTGAACATTTCACTCTGTGCCTTTGTATAGTACATGGAAACGCGGGGCATCTGGAACTCAGGATATCAGTCACCCTGTTCCTACTAAGGAGAGCTCATAACATGTTACTAATGTCCAAGAGGAAGAAAAACATTCCACTAGTTCCAGACAGGAGCCCACAGCTTTGGTTCATGTATTATGGTGATTCATCCCTACAACAGTTCCAAAAGGCGGTGCAACTATATTCCTTGTTTGTCACGGAAATTTCAGACATGACATTTGTCAACCAGAGAACCTGGTACCTTACCATTCCTATCAAGAGTGAGACCCAGCATTCCAATATGATCCTGGATACCCATATTGGGACCCTCTCGCCCTAGGAGACCAAAGATATACACATTTTCTTTGAAGCAATCTCAACCAGAACTCAAAAGAGAACTTTCTGAATAAGTGATAGGTAAATTTAGTTGGGCTATATTCCAAGTTAATTTATCATTGAACCGTCCCATTTGTTTTACTGGAAAAGAAAAAAAAAAAGGTTTGCTTTTTACTGCTGGGTCACAATTTGTCTAGCAAATAAATGTTGTAATTTTTATATCTCAATTTTAAGGTTTCCTTATTTGTATTATAGGAAATTGATGATTTTGAAAAAAACACATGTATCTTGGAGCAGAGGTTGTATGACAAAATATATTCAGCAGCACAAGTAATTTCTGTAGAAGTGTGTGTGGAAACAGGGATTCCAAGTAAAAAGCTGGGTCTGCAGAGAGTGATTGACTGACTGGAACTTTAGTGCTTTTGAGACAAGGGACATTTTTTTTTCACTGAGTATATATCAGTATGGCTCAGAATACCCATCTTTCTCACACTGTTACCCACTCATATTGCCATTCTACATTTTGAAGCTCAGTTTGACCCAGTATTGGCCATTGGAATTTGTTGTGTTTATCTGATGCCTCTGGAGTATTTCCTGAGTCTGAACATTTCACTCTGTGCCTTTGTATAGTACATGGAAAGGCGGGGCACCTGGAAATGTAATGGTAAATGGACAAGGTCATGCTTCCACTTTGTGTATATATTCCCTGGCATTGCTGGGTGTGTTCAGGGTTATCAACTAGGAAAAAAAAGTGATCGTGTGTGTATTCATTCTACTGAAGAAGTTTGGCCAGACAAGCCACCATCATTTGATCCTCTGGGACTTAGCTGCTTTCTCCTCCTGGTTTCCTCTACTCCATGTTTATTTCCTGTGTCTTACCTTCCAGTGTGACAGAGAAAGGTTTAATCTCTGTATCACAGATGTATGAGCTTATTGTGAAGAATGCAGTGTGCTGTGGAGATTCCTGACCTGAATGGATGTATAGAATGTGTGTTTGCTCTGGGCAGGTTTTTTTTTTTCTCTTCTACCATCCTTACCTACTTAACAGGTTATCCATATCCTGTCTCATGATCATCAGCAGTCTTTTGAGGTTAATTGTGATTCCATGTGCAAAAACAGTGTGCCAACTCAAAAAGAAGGAGGGACAAAGGCTCTTTGGAGTAATTCTTTTACAGCAAGTGTTCAAGAACTCAAGGGTGGGTACTAGATTAGTGGCCCTCCCATGTGGTGTGTGCTGCATATCCAGCTCTCTCTGGTGTCATTCTTAATATCGTTCAGTCACAATCTTCCCATGTACTGTTGAGTTCCTAATACACCCCTTTGTTCTCCACATGGGAAGCACTTCCAATCACTGGCTCAGGAAATCTTTGGGTCTTCATATGGAACACACACACACACACACACAAACACACACACACACACACACACACACCTTTAAACTATAAATTCCTTGGCTACCGCTAAGGCAAATTCTAAAGGCACTCCTAAATCTACTCTTGCTAACCCGTGTCCTATCAAGGAAGTGGCCAGTGGCCACTTACCAGAAATTTCAGATGGCTCTTTGGCCTTATCTAATGAACATCCTATGTCCATCTGTCTTTCTCCCCCATGTCCTGGTGATTCCTTTCTCCTCCCTCCTGATTCCTAGCATTTGCAACTCTGTGGTCCTGACCCATCTCTCTTTGCACAGTCATTGGCCCCTGGCATCTTTATTGAACAATCAAAATTCCATTGGGAACAAAGACCTTTAAATTTTGGACACACATTTTTTAGTTGAATCAAGCATTAGAACCAATCACGAACAACCAATGTAATAGCCAAATCTCCAATTCATATAACCTGTATCTTTAGAGAACAACATCACATCACACCACAACATCACATCTTTTTTAAATTTTTTTTATTAGATATTTTATTTACACTTCAGATGGCATCCCCTATCCCCATTACCCCCACCCCCCTTAGGAAACCCATATGCCATGCCCCCTTTCCCTTTTTGCATTTATACTTTTTTGAAAAAAAAAACTGTTAATCATAGGCTTTATAAGTGTGGAATTGTTCAATCAGAGGTGTAACCCACTGACCGACCTAGATATAACAACTATCTTTGACTGGTGGAGATACATGAATATCTGCCTCCCTGTCTTCCCCCTCTTTTTCTCTTTCATCACCTAGCTTCTTCTCTCCTTCTTCTTCTCCTCTTCTTACTCCTTTTCTTCCTCTCTGTACTCCTCCTACCCTAGCTCCTCCTACACATCACTCTTCCTGTTAAAATGAAACTTTTCTCTCAAAATACAATTAGAGCATAATTATGCCAATTTGTACCAGTGAGGTACAGGATAGTCCTAATACCCAGTCCATCCTTTTGTTGACTAACCAGCTCCTCTGTCATCTATTCTAACTAGAACATTTAGTTCTGAACCTGGCTTTAGGATGAATGTCAGCTGACAGCCATCCACTCAAATCTTTTCTCTTAAGGTCAATAGCTATATGTTCTCAACCCCATCAGAAATCCAGAATGACAGAGTTAACTATAATTGTGGGAAGCACAAACCATAGTCTCTAAAACTCAATGATCTCTCTCTCTCTCTCTCTCTCTCTCTCTCTCTCTCTCTCTCTCTCTCTCTCTCTCTGTGTGTGTGTGTGTGTGTGTGTGTGTGTGTGTGTGTGTATAGGCATGCAAATGGCATGGTACAAGTGTGGAGATCACAGAACAATTTAGGTTTAGATTTAGTTTTATCCTCATTCTTTAGAGTCAGGGTTTCTCTTTTTCTGCTGCTGTAGTATACTACACATAGCATATACTCCAGGCTTTGTGGCAAGAAAGCTTTTAGTGAGTTCTTATGCCTCTGTCACCCATCTTGTTGTTGGATTCCTGAGATTATAGATTGTGAGGCCACATCTGGCTTTTTCCATGATTTGTGTGATCTGAACTCAGATCATGAAGCATGCCTTTGAAACAAGCACTTTTACTTGTTGAGTCATCTGCAAGTTATAAAAGCCATCTTCTCTGCTACTTAATCTTCTTTAAAATTCTAAGTCAAAAGTGTCTGTTTTTTCTTCCCTTTTCTTTTTTTTTTTGAGACACCAGTGAGAATCCTGAGCCTGCCTGTTCTGACACTCTGGAATTCTTTCTTATATGAAGGGCTTAGGCATGCCCATCATTTACCTACAGCACAGTAAACTACTGACTCAACTGATGAAACTTCCTGCTCTCTTGTACCCTGACTCCAAAGGGATGGCTTTCTCTATTTCTCCTACCCCTCTCTTCTCTCCTGAAAGCTACCAAAACTTACAGCCTGTCTAATTGTTGAGCTCTTCTTTGCAAAATGATAGCTTATTCTTAAGAATAAAAGACCTCCAAATTGTCCCCTCTGTAACAAAAGTGTCTATTTAAATGTGAAACTGAAAGTGAGTGTGTTAGAAAAACAAACTCCAAGAAGAATTGCATGGTGTGTGACTATAATGACTTCCACAATCAGGAGGCAGAGACTGGAAGATCACAAGATGGTCAAGGTCATCCTGCACTACATAGTGAATTCCAGGCCAGCTAGAAGTCTATGTAAAAGAAAACCAAACCACAAAAGAATACACACTAAAGTAAGAAATAGCACACACACATGCATGATGGTTGGTTTTGTGTCATCTTTACACAAAGCAGGGTCATCAGAGAGGACAGAGAAACAACTGAGAATATGCCTCCATAAGAATATGCTGTAGGCAGGCCTGTAGAGCATTTTCTTAGTAAGTGATTGATGGAAGGTGGTCCTGGGATCCATATAAAAGCAGGCTGAACATGTGAGTAAGTCAGTAAGCTGCATCCCTCTATGGCTTCTGCATCAGCTCCTGGCTCCAGGTTCCTGCTGTGTTTGATAACCTGCTCTTACTTCCTTTGATGATGAACAGTGATGTGGAAGTGTAAGCCAAACAAACCTTTCCTTCCCAACTTGCTTTTGGCCATTGTGTTTTTATCACAGCAACATTAACTTCATATGAGACAAAAAGTGAAAAATATCTAAAGAATAATGATCTTATACAGAAATAAATGTAGTGCAGGGCTTAAACTTTCAAAATGCTCACTGATAAAACACACGCAGTAAAGTGAAATGCTGCATGTTTTTTCTCGTTTATTGAATGAAGAACTATATGTGCATTGTGAGTGTGGCTT
This sequence comes from Arvicanthis niloticus, assembly GCF_011762505.2. Lineage (NCBI taxonomy): Eukaryota > Metazoa > Chordata > Mammalia > Rodentia > Muridae > Arvicanthis > Arvicanthis niloticus. The sequence continues at coordinate 20,174 of NW_023046391.1, forward strand.
CAGTGTGTGTATGGACGAGTGTGTGTGTATGTCTGTGTGTATGTCTGTGTGTGTTTTTGCAGGTCATGAATCAAGAAAGTGGACCACTAACAGAAGTAGACAAGATTTGAGGAGGATAGAAAGAGAGAGGACAATAAAATATGTGACATTAAAGCAGAAGGTACATTTAGGTGTGAAAGGACACACAATAGAAAAACAGATATGCTGAAAATTTTGGAGTAAATTTAAAAGTTAAAAGTTCTACCCTGATTCAGGTAGAAGAAACACACACACACACACACATACATAAACACACACACACACACACACACACACACACACACACATTTTATTTCAAGAAGTCACATAGTCCAGAGAATGTGGCACAGCAAATGTTGAAATAAACCAGCTGTCCACCTTGATTTTCTATGTATAGATAAATTATTCTTTAGGACTTTAAGGGAATTAACACACAAAATACAAAGAAAAACTGGTTTGTTAACATGACACATAGTTTTCATCAGGACAAAAGGAAATTCTTAAAAGAGAGACAAGTCTACAGAGGGAAAAGAGAAATATTGGAAGACAGTACAACATAAAGACTGAAGAAAATGCATTAACAATGTACAAATTTTATTTGCTCTTTATATCAATCTGTGTGTTGTTTGGAGCAAGAATGTATATACTGTAGTGCTGTGTGGTGTAGTGTGGTGTGCACGGGTGTGCTATAGTGTGATGCAGTGTGCTGTAATGTGTTGCAGTGATATGCTCTGGTGTGTTGTGGTGCATTCTGGTGCGCTATGGTGTGTGGTGATGTGCTATGGTCTGGTGTGATTATATGTGGTGGTGTGGTATGATGTGATATTGTTCTCTAAACATACAGATTATATGAATTGGAGACTTTACTATTACATGGGTTGTTGGAGACTGGTTCTAATGCTTAATTCAACTTGGAAATGTGTGTCCAAAATTTAAAGGTCTTTGTTCCCAATGGGGTTTTGGTTGATCAATAAAGATGCCAGGGTTCAATAACTGTGCAAAGAGAGATGGGTCAGGACCACAGAGTTGCAAATGCTAGGCATCAGGAGGGAGGAGAAAGGAATCACAAGGACATGGGGGTGAATGATGGATGGACATAGGAGGTTCAGTAGATAAGGCCAAAGAGCCATATGAAATTTCTGGTAAGTGGCCACTGGCCACTTCCTTGATTGGACATGGAGTAGCAAGGGTAGATTTATGAGTGCATTTAGAAATTGCCTTTGAGGTAGCCAAGGCAATTACAATTTAACTAGTGTGTGTGTGTGTGTGTGTGTGTGTGTGTGTGTGTGTGTGTGTGTGTGTGTGTTTGTGTTCAATATGAAGATCCCAAAGATTTCCTGGGCAAGTAGTTAGAAGTACTTCCCATGTGGAGAATAAAGGGGTGTATTAAGAACTCAACTTTACACGGGAAGATTGTGAAGGAACAATATTAAGAATGACACCAGAAAGAGCTAGACATGCAGCACACACCACATGTGAGGACCACTAATTTAGCAACTACCCTTGAGTTCATGGACACCTGCTGTAAAAGAATTACTCCAGAGAGTCTTTGTCCCTCCTTCTTTTTGAGTGGGCACAGTGTTTTTGTACATGGAATCACACTTAACCTCAAAAGACTGCTGATGAACATGAGACAGGATATGAATAACCTGTTAATTAGGATAGGATGGTAGAAGAGAAAAAGCCTGCCCAGAGCAAACACACATTCTATACATGCATTCAGGTCAGGAATCTCCACAGCACACTGCATTCTTCTCAATGAGCTCATGCTTCTGGGATACAGAGATCAAACCTTTCTCTGTCACACTGGAAGGTAACACACAGGAAATAAACATGGAGTAGAGGAAACCAGGAGGAGAAAGCAGCTAAATCCCGGAGGATGGAATGATGGTGGCTTGTCTGGCCAGACTACTTCAGTAGAAGGAATACAGGATCCCTTTCTTCTTCCTAGTTGATAACCCTGAACACACCCAGCAATGCCAGGGAATATATACACAAAGTGGAAGTGTGAACTTGTCCATTTACCATTACATTTCCAGGTGCCCCACCTTTCCATGTACTATACAAAGACACAGAGTGAAATGTTCAGACTCAGGAAATACTCCAGAGGCATCAGATGAAGACACCATGAATTCCACTGGCCAATACTGGGTCAAACTGAGCTTCAAACTATAGAATGGCAATATGAATAGGTAACAGTGTGAGAAAACATGGGTATTCTGAGCCATAGGGATATAAATCAATATGAAGAATAAAGAAGCAATGTACTAAACACCAGATCACCTTTGAAGAAGTAGCAATAGAATTTTAACACTGAAAAGATATCATCACAGCTATAAGTGATTTAACTAACTTATTAGTCCCTTCCAGATCCCACAGGAGTCATTTAGGCCTCAACATTATGACAATAGGCAAGCAATGCAGGGGTAGAAAGTTGTATACCACATGTCCTTCTAACATATGCTGGCATCTGACTGTGAATGTCATGAGGTCATAATTTAACCCTTAATGACCTACACAGAGAAAAAATGTCCCTTGTCTCCAAAGCACTAAATTTCCAGTCAGTCAATCACTTTCTGCAGACCCAGCTTTTTTTACCGGAGTCCCTGTTCCCACACACACTTCTTCTACAGAAGGTATTTGTGCTGCTGAACATATTTTGTCGTACAACCTCTGCTCCAAGATACGTGTGTTTTTTCCAAAATCATCAATTTCCTATAATACAAATAAGGAAACCTTAAAATTGAGATATAAAGGTTACAACATTTCTTTACTATACAAACTGTGACCCAGCCATAAAAAGCAAACCACTTTTTCTTTTCCAGTAAAACAAAGGGTATGGTTCAATGATAAATTAACTTTGAATATAGCGCAACTAAATTTACCTATCACTCAGTCAGAAAGTTTTATTTAGAGTTCTGGTTATATCTCCACTAACAAAATACTTAACCCCTAAAGCAGCAGTCATTTCTAGCAACTCTTGTAAGTACAGCAAAGCGACGGAAACACTGATTTAAAAAATGATGCAAAAGACATTCTGGATTGTAGAACAACATATTCCAGAAAGAATATAAACAAAATTTTGTGATTTCATATGTACACACTCCAAGGATTCTGTCAGTATCCAAAGTATTTTTATGGCTGTATTAGCAATGGAGTTTTGGGAGATATATTCCCAAGGGCCACATATTAATAGACTCAAGGAACAGATTAAATTGAAATAGTGGAGTAAATGCTTGGTTTAAAGAACTTTCTACAACGAACTTCATATTTATGTATGAAAAGTTATATAATCTTATATGAAAATATCATGAAGTATCTTTCTACACGTACTAAATGTATTCCTTGAGAGGGAAAATTAAAATATCTAAAGTATATTAGGTTAAGATCACAAGACCATCATAGATCTTTTGATCATGCATCCATTTACAGAATTAAATGTGTATACAAAATGTATTTTCCATTATACATCATAAAGAAATGAGTTGGTGACAACTATTCTTTGCATCACATTGTCAACTTACCTTAACGACAAGTATGTTCTTGGTATGCCAGTAAAAGAAACATGTTCATTCACTCCTCATTCAATCATCCACAGATATACTTAGAAGAAGGTGCAGAAGTGTGAAACATGTTACATGTATTTTTTTCTTTCAAACATTCCAAGCATGGAATAGTAGCCTGAGATTGAAGAGTAATTTACTGGGCTTTAGTTATCTATACAGACCACTTGCATTAAGTCCACAAATTAGCACATCAAATAACAAAACCAGACATAAAGCAGGTTGAAATCAGTAAACATTTCAGATATGTGTTTTAAAATGATTTAATTTCTATAGAAAAAGTGTAATCACAATATAATGTGACAGAAATTGCCAAAGGGATGATGTAGTGATTGCAGTAAGGTTGCATGCAGCAGCAGGTTTGAGTTCAACCATCCATGTCTGGGCAGTAAGGTTGGAACCACTCCACTGATGCTGAAAGCTCTGAAGATGATGAATGGTATTTCAGCCTCTTTCTGCTCCTCTGGAGATCTCATACCTGAGGGAAGGAATGCTATATCGATAAGTAGGAGAATGATCAAGGCCTCTTTGTCCACATTGTGTAAGTGTTACATATTTTGAGCAAAGTGGGAAAGCTGCATGGTCAGAAGGTAAAACCAGAGTTTGCATGGAGGATAAAGATATCACTACAGAGACCCCAGCTAATGAGAAAGGATTGTGTGAAGTTTCCTTGGCCAGAGGTGGAGTTTGAAGATCCCATTAGTCAGAAAGAGTATGTGTGAGACAATGTGGGCATTATTGAAGGCCTCATATGCAGACCCTGAATGCCCTCAAGACTAGTCAGAGATGTATGACCAGGGATGAGTGGGTCAGAGGTGAGAAGTCTGAATCTTGTTGACGGGTATGGGAAAGAAGTGAAACCCCCAAAACCATGGAGAAAATACATGATTCCTAGGATCAGAGCTGAAATATTTGAGGGTTTCTTGGGAAGAGAGTGGAAATCTGTGACCATTTTATAGAGGTAAACTAGCATGTTTGGTTGGGTAGATTTTGAAATTTGCATACTCCTCCTCAGAGACATGGGTTCCTTGTAGTGAATGTGGTGCTAGGTCAGGCAGCAGTCTGAGCATCCATCAGAAAACCTGGCTGACAGTCCCACACTGGTTCTCCTTCTTAAGCATATGTTCAGCTGCTAGGTCTAGGTATGAAATGTGGGGAACACATCATTTTGGTTTCTGCCTTGAGGCAGTGAGCTTCTGTTCTGGGCTGCACTTGCTAAGCTTGGGCTCTGGAACTTACAAGCTGGGAGGTCTGGAGGTCCCTTTGGGTGGATGGAAATAATATAGGTCCTAAAGATAGGGTGGGGAATGTCTGAGGACCCTGCACCAGAGGAGGACAATGTGATGTCCTCCTTGGTTAGAAAGGCATATTTGAAGATGGCCTGGGGAAAATGAAATCTGAGACCCACTGGAAAATCAGAGGCAGGCGTTTGGAAAGATCTGAGACCCAATGAAGGACTTAGTGAGTACACTCCCACAGGAAAACAGTTTGAAGTTCTGAGAACCCTTTGGATACTGGTGGAGTGTAGTTCTCTATTAGAACAGGCAGCATGGAATCCTTTGGTGAGAAGAGGAATATTTCAGGTATAATTAGAGAGAGGAAATAGTCTAGAAGCCAATTCAGTAATAGAGGGTACTAAGAGAACTTTGGGTAAGGGGAGATATATCTAATCTCCCTGTGTGCAGAGGAGGAATTGTTTCTGCCCCTCTGGGGACATGTGATAGATCCAAGATGCTCTTAAGTAGAAAGATGAGATTGGAGGTCCCCAGGATTGTATGGAAGAGGCTCAGCCTTCTTACTCTTTACGTCTGGAGCACTATTGAGCAGAAGTTGAAGGTTGATTGATACCTTGAGAATTAAAGAATGTTCCTTTATTAGCTCCAAACTTGAAATCACAATCTCGAATTCATACCATCCGATAGTTGGTGCTAGGCATGACAGATGTCTTAGAAGTCTTCTAAGAACCTGGAATGCAGTAGCCTCATATTCAGTGTCTTCCTCAAATATATGTCCATCCACGCATTTCTCTGCATGGAGGACAGACTGTCTGGGTCTGTGGGACCAAAACAAAGAAAGTAGTCTCATTTACCCTTGCCTTGATATTCTTTTCAGGGGGACCTCACTCCACAGTGCTCTTAGATCTCTTAGGTCAGAACAGTGCTTCCCAGACCTCTGAAATTAGAAGTTGTGTGTAAGAGATGCACTGGGAAGATGGTGACTCTGTGGTGTTTCCTCGATCACACAGGCCAGGTCTGGAGCACTGCCTCTTATGAATGTCTAAATCTTCCTGTGTAGAATGGGGGAGGAGCTTGGTCAGCTTTGCTTGGAAGTAGCACTGTTGTGCCCTTCCTCTACGAGGTAATGTGCCAGATTTCATGGGAATAAGAGTGTCACAGCACCCTAGTCATAAGTGGGATTTCTGAGAAACTCTGTGAAAAGTGAAATTCTATACCTATTTGTCACAGAGGTAAAATCTCTTTCTATTTTCAATAAAATAATAAAGACCATTTCTCATTGGAGAAAATGTAAATACCTTGTGGACCACAGGAAATTTCAGTATTGCTCGATTACTTTCCAATTATTTTTCAGTATTTAGAGTGTCCATATATTTTGTGTGCTGTGGGAAAGTCCAGGCTGCAGTTGTTTCAATATTCCAACAGGTTGAATGGTTATCTTTAGGCTATGAAACTTTTGGTCAGAGGAAATAAGTCCAAGGCCTCTTTCTTCAGTGGAGGAATGTCTCAGAATATATGTAGTAGGAATAAGCTTGGAAGATATCCTAGACAGTTGGGATATAGCCAGCACACAAAGTCAGTAAAACAAGATCAATTGACACCTTTCAAAAGAGGGTGGGCATGAGTCCACCTTGGGCTAAACGATTTCAAGAACTGTGGGCATTAGGAGAAAATGTTGTTGCCCCCTAGACAGAAGGGTAAGAGTAAATATTTATGAGCAGGCATGGAGTGTCTGAGGCTCCTCATTATAGGCAGAGAGAAAGGCACCAAAGATTCACTATGAAAGGATGACATTTACAGACCACTTGGACAGAGAGTGTGCATTTGCGGACTACTGTAACAAAAGTAGTTATTCTGATGTCCCTTTCAGATGAGAGGTGTTGGATGTGAGATACAGTTAAGTGGAATTTTTGTGCCCTCCTTCATCAGAAATGAAGTTGAAATCCTTCTAATTATTGTGGACCTTTTTGACTCAAAGTGGACTTTGAGACCTTGGGCAGGGAGAGATTATCTCATGCCCTGTCCATCCTGTAAGATAGATATTGGACCCTCTTATATGCAGAGGGTGCATTTGATATATAATGGACAGAATTTGATTGTCTAAAGCAATGATGTTCAGAAGTAGAAGATTAAAGCACACTTAGAGTCTGCTTAAAGTCCCAAACCTTTTTAAGGATGAAAAAATGTCCTAGCCTACCTTGAGCAGGGATGGTAGGACTGCTTCACAGTTTAGAAGATTTGCATCCTCAGTTACACTGTGGTAGGCAGCAATCTAAAAATTATTCATCAGTCATGATTGTCAGTCTCTAAGTCCTCCTGAAGTTTGTCATCAGCTACATGGGTAAGTGCATGAAGGATGGTATGAAAAACAGAAGACTGAAGTGTCAGGCTCTGTTAACACAGGGCAGAATTAAATGATGCCCCTGTGGTCACACAGGTATTTTCTTAGTGGCCATGGTTAGAGGGAAATGATCTAAAGTTCATCATCAGAGGGTTATGTTTGAGGCCCATATATAGGTGGGGGATGCTTTGAGGACCCTTTGATCTTGGTCCCCTTAGGCACAATGAAAATCCTGAGATCCCAGTAGTGAACTCCAGTCATTTTTATTACTGACCTTGGACAGAAGGGGAAGGCTTAGGGTAGTATTTGTAAGAGCAGAAAGGCCTGAAGGCCACCCATTCCAAGTCAAGTGCTGATGACCCTTCATCCAAAGGAGATGGTATGTGATGCCTGGAAAATAGATGCAATTTGAGTAGTCTGTATTCATAAATGGAACATCTGGAGTCATCCAGAACTGCTTTGCTTAGAAAGAAAGTGCCTGGCCATGTTTAAACAAATAGCAAGCTCTAATCCTCTTACTGTGCAGAAGGGAGAAATTTAGCTTACCTTGGGTAGTGGGAGAACAGTATGGTACTGCATCTTTTGCGTCCAAAGAGTCTTCCCAGCTTTCATTATCCATATATTGTACATCCTGTTGGGAAGAGTACAAGAAACAATCAGCAAGCTCTTTCTTCAGGATGAGAAGTGGTCTGAAATCTGATACTCCCTCAAAGTGGTATTGGTCTGTGCATATCCTTAAATGAGAGACAGGAACATTGCATTTCTGACAACCACCTATAGATCGCATATCTGTTAGTTTTCACTTTCCATTTTCTACCCTCTGTCATACACCCAGAAACTTGTGGGGTCCCACTCTGAGGTTGCAATTGTGTTTGCCTGGCAATTTGGTCAGAGAGAATGGCACTAACGTAAGACGAGTTTAAAGTCAAGTGTAAGGTGCCCTTGGAATGAAGCTATGAACTAGGGTGTCCCATAGCTAGAGGCTACATCTGAATTTCCTGTGACTACAGATGGAATGAATGAGACCCACTTGGCCATAGGAGACAAACCTGTGGTCTCTGTCATCATTGTTTCATGAGAAATACACCCTTGTCCAGGAACTGGATGTCTATAGTCCTTGTTGTTTAAGGAGGAAATCATAGCCTCCTTTTACACTACACTGGACTGCATGTGAGTAGATTTGATTCTGGTTTCTACAGAAGGGATGGCATAAGCCTTACTCTACCTGGGGCCTCTTTAGCCAGAAGACAAATGACTTAGGCCTGCTTTCAAAGAAACAGAAAGTTTGAGGGTGTTTCCTCTAAATGAGTACTTTAGTCCACCTTGGACAAATGGGGAAGGTCTGCAGTAGGTTTAGTCGTAGGAGGGAGGTCTGACATTCTCTTCAGTAAAGTAAAAAAACTGAGGTAACTTGGGAAGAAAGAAAGTGCTCGGGCCTTTATGAGAAAGAGAAAACTTTGAGACCTGGTTGTGCAAAGGTATGGATGGGTTAGAAAGCCCTAGGAGAGGGGTAAGTACCATGCAGCATCCTGATAGACATGAATGACCCTGTTACCTTATTCAGTAAAGGAAGGTCCCAGCACTGCTCTTCAGCTTCTAACTCTTCTTTAGTTGGTAGAGGTTCCACAACTTGTGTTTGGTCTGGGGGAGTTCAGGCAACAAGACAATCCTTTTTCAAACACCCTGGATGCCTGTCCCTGGCTGGGTTGCCTCCTTCAGTTTGTCTTAACATGTCCATGTATGGGCAACAGCAATGTGATTAGGCTATGGAGCATAACATAGGATCCAGCCAATAATTCTCCACATAGGTCCTGGGACCTCAAACTAGAGTGAAACAATATATTTCCTTAGCCACCATGGTGAAAGGTGAAAGGCTTGGATCTCTCTTATTATAGTGTATACATTGGAGGTAGTTCAAAGACATAAGAGAATTCTTGAAGATACAAGGCACGATACACAATTATTCAAAAGAGCATATCTAATGTCACCTTTGGAAAAAAGGAACGTGGGAGCTTCCTTTGGTCAAAGACAGTGGCTCACATCCTCCCTTGCAGAAGTGGACAAGATCCAAGGCCACATTGTTGGTGAAGGGAAGGGCAGAGGCCGAGTTCTCTCAGGAACTTCAAAAAACAAGGAGTGTGAAAGTAAATGGGCAACAGAGGAGTCTGGGAACCTCTTCCCAGAATGAGAAGTTCTAAGACAACCTTCAGCAAAGGAGAAATCCTGAATGTCTTGGTTCATAAGCTAGAGGTCCCCAGTCCTATTTTGTAGAACAGAAATATCCAGTTCACCCATGGTCAGCAGGGGAAGGTTCTAGACTACATTGTGCACTGGAGGAATGTTCTGATTGCCTCACCCCAGATGCATACCCTATGTGAAATCTGTGAGAGTCCAGGCAATGATCACCTCAATCTTCCAACAAGCATTGATGTTTCCCCAAATCTGTGTTCAAACTGCACACATCTGCAAATAATTGATAGGCATCATGAATTTTTTAATTTAGAATATTTTGTTGGATATTTTACTTACAAAACAGATGTCATGCCCTCTCCCCATTTCCCCTCCCTAAAACCCCCTATCCCATTCCCCCTCCCCTGTTTTGCTTTTATAACATTTTAATTACATGTGACTTCTAACACTCCCCCCTGGCGCTTTTGCGTCCGTGGAGAAATCACGAGACGCAGAGAACAGGTAGTTACTGTAAACGAGGCTTTTAATCTTTATCACCCACGTGGAGAAACGTGGAGAGACGCGGAAGGAGGGGGGAGGGAGAGAGAGAGAGAGAGAGAGAGAGAGAGAGCGCCAGAGTCAGAGAGCGAGAGAGAGTGAGTCAGAGTCAGAGAGACAGAGAGAGTGAGTCAGAGTCAGAGAGAGAGAGAGAGCTGAGGAACGGGTCCCCCGCTTAAGTGCAGTCTAGAGTGACGTATTCACTTTTTGATTGGCTGTTCGTTCACCACCCAATATGCCTCGGGATTGGCAGTGGCTAAGGCACGCCTATCTGCCTAGCAACTGCGCAGCTAACAGCAGCTTCCTACATCTCCCCCTGTTTAAATTATTAATATGAAACAGCCTTTTGCCTATTAAATGTAGTACCAAATAAGATTCGAACTCAAACCCGATCAAGCAAACTCCATCTTGGGGGGGAGTAAGCGATCAAGAGCTTATAGCCCGAAGATTTTTCCTTACCCTTCCAGGTGCCATGGAAACCAGTCCTCTGGGTGCATGGGCTAAGGAAATATAAAGAGGCATTGACACCCATCCCTGTGCAATGGAGCATATATATAGCTCCCAGGGGTGCGAGGGCTGTGAACCTATTATTAGGTATCACAATTATTTAGGCAAGAGCTGACTGGACAAGACCTCTCATCTACCCAGTGCAAATGAGCTGAGCTCTTGGGGTGCATAGACTGAGAGTGTCTCTGTCATAGGCTATTTTTTAGCCTAGATCGTCAAATTTGAGGGAGGGATGCTTGCTCCAAGGTTTGCGAGTGCTTAGGCTATAAGCTACCTTGTCACTTATATTGCTGGGCTCTGAGCTTACAAACCAACCATTTATGAATACTAATTTACATCATAGAGCTGTATATCAAGCAGGCCTATTCCCGCTCTTTAGAAAGAAAGAAAGAAAGAAATAAAGAAAGAAAGAAAGAAAGAAAGAAAGAAAGAAAGAAAGAAAGAAAGAAAAGGCAGAAGAAATTTATTTTTAAGAAGTAAAATCTCCACAGGAAACAGGCTCCATCCACACTCCATCAAGGCTGGAAATCCGGATTTGCAATCACTGCTGTATCTGGTCCAATTTCCCATTTCACTTTCCTTTTAAATAAGCAGAAAGATCATGGCTTTAAGTAAATGCATCATTCACAAATCTTAGAGGTGTAACACCTGGATGTGGGGCTGTTGACACAGCTTATTTGAGCCACATCTGTGAGCCCCTTCACATGGGCTAGAGCCAATCAACTCTCTGATTGACCAAAGTCTATTTTAAGTCTCTATAACGATGTACTGAGATGGGCACAAAGGTAGGCACATGCACAACCAAGGCTAGATCTAGTGATCCATTCTAGCCTTGTGCTAAAAAGCATGTAACATTCTTATAATCCAAGATATCAGAATTATTCTGAAGGTTGGATAACATAAAGAAAAATGAAGGGTCTACACACACCAACACCGGTTGTGCAGATGTATTTTTAGACACCTTATTAAATTTAATGTTATTTAAATGGCTAGAGATATTAAATCTTGTAGCCGAAACATACTGCACCTTATGAAGCATATTCAACAAGACAAAGGTAGATATACCCCCTTTTAACATTTAAAACAGTGACTACAACACATAAATTGTGTTGAAGCAAGATAAACTCAAGAAAATATATATATGATTTAATTTTGGACTTGTATCCCTTTGAAAACATTAAACAGAGGTTTTAAATCCTCTTATGGTAAGCTTAAAATGAGGTTTTAGTCAAATAATATCTCTTAACAACCTTTAAAAATTATTAAGAGTCATTCAAGATTAAAGTAAACTATTTTTCTTTGTATGTACACTCATAGGCCAGAAGATGGCATTAGATCCTCACCACAAATGGTTGTGAGACACCATGTGGCCGCTGGGAGTTTAGCCTTTATATTTTTAATTAAGTCCAGCCTTAATGGCTGAGTTATTTCTAAAGTCAAATTGACTCAAACGTTGAAAGACACTGTCTTTGAATATTTTTTTGAAGTAACAAGTATTTTAAAAATTTTAAAAGCTCGCTATATTGAGGCAATAGCTTGTAGAAAAAATTTTCTTTAGAAAAATCCACTAATCAAATATAATACACACCAAAAGATTTAACCTCTTACCCTTTTTGTATTAAGGCAACAAAATTTGTATATATATGTAAAATATAAAACATTACCCATATTCTGAAGCAATTATTTTTTAACAAATATTGTTTCATGGGCTCTTAAACATTATGAGTAAATTTATTACCTATAAACCTTTTACCTTTACCAAAAATGTAAAGGAATGGTATAAAAATATTTTTTATGTAAACATTTATTGAAATGGTAGCTGGATAAGACAAGTTAGGTTGTATAAAACTTAAATTTGAACTTTATTTTGGATTAATTTAATAACCAATCTTTTTTGTCTCATGAGAATTTCGGATAAAAGCCAATTTTATTCTCTAATAATTGTTACACATTTTAAAGGAATCTAAGGCATCTTATTTTTAACAGCTTTGAATATAGGTTATCTTGTTAGGATCTGGTCTTTAGACTCAGAACGAAAACTGCTTCTTCTGGTCGCAGCCTGCAGGTCTTAATTCAAATGTAAATGCACTTAACCTCTCTCTGCCTGCCTGCCTGCCAGTTTAGGCGCAGTTCTGAACTGAGAGATTTTGCTTTTATTTAAAACCTTAAATTTGAACTAAAAACCTCTGGAATAATTTAAGATTTTATTAAATCCCACATCGATATACTCAGCCACAATGGCAGGAGGGTCAGCCGAGATCTTCTAATCCAGCTTCCTTCTTTGTGGTCTTCCGAAGATTCCCGCTTCTGCAGCTGCGTCTGCACCACGGGGGGCCAGCGGCTCCAGGCCACGGTCCGCCATCGCGAACGCGCCCGCACTGCCTTGTGCCACGGGCCGAATTAGATTGTTTTCGCCTGTGAAAGAAACACAAAAAAGACCCTCTCCCGGGCCGCAAAATGCGCCCAGACAATTTTTCAGGCTTCCCTTCCCACGAGAAGCAGCTACATGTTTCGCCGCTGCAGCCGCGCCTGTGCGCGATGCCGCCGCCGGCTTAAACTAACACACTCTGGTTCTGATAGCTTGGAACGGACCTCTCGTGAAACCTTTTGACTTGCCCTAATAGCTGAAAGCAACGCAAACAAGAAGCTAGCTATTGAGGTGGCAATGGGAGAATATCCACCCGCGACGAGGGTTTCTATCCCAAGCATACCTTCCGGAGGTGACCCCGACATCCACAGTTTGTTAACCATTCTCGAAGCTCAGGGTTCCTTCGGCTAATGCGTAGGGATCTGCCGCCGGGGAAAACCGCGCGTGGGTTTCGCTCGCGTGGAGAATCTGCGCGCGCTTGGATTCTCGCGCCTGGAACTTATCCCGGGATTTTCGGCACCAGATCTAACGTGCCCCCCTGGAGCTTTTGCGTCCGCGGAGAAATCACGAGACGCAGAGAACAGGTAGTTACTGTAAACGAGGCTTTTAATCTTTATCACCCACGTGGAGAAACGTGGAGAGACGCGGAAGGAAGGAAGGGAGAGAGAGAGAGAGAGAGAGAGAGAGAGAGAGAGAGAGAGAGAGCTCCAGAGTCAGAGAGCGAGAGAGAGTGAGTCAGAGTCAGAGAGAGAGAGTGCCAGAGTCAGAGAGAGCGCTGAGGAACGGGTCCCCCGCTTAAGTGCAGTCTAGAGTGACGTATTCACTTTTTGATTGGCTGTTCGTTCACCACCCAATATGCCTCGGGATTGGCAGTGGCTAAGGCACGCCTATCTGCCTAGCAACTGCACAGCTAACAGCAGCTTCCTACAGCGACTATTAAGGTCAGTTCTGCATTTTTGATGCCCAATTTTGAGGCACAAGGTATGAAAGCCGATTTCATCTTTATATCTTCTATCCTATGATCTAAAAGCAGAGAAATGTGAGGTACCATTGTTTGCAAATGTGTTGTAAAGATGTCTTGGACAGAGCGGTTAGCTTTAAAGAAAACTTCATTAATGGGGTGTTTGTGAGGCATGGGTTGAAGAGAAGGTCTGGTGGTTCTTTAGTTGCACAGGTGGACATGAAGTCCCCTGGTGTAGAGGATGAAGGTTTGAAACAGCCTTTTTACACAGGGGCTAGTTTTGAGAGCCCTTTTGAATAGATTTTGATTTCCCAGGGCCCCCTTTGCAGAAATTGAAGGTCTAAAATCTATTTGGCAGGTGGAGGTCAACAATAGGCCCAAAATCCTACTGGAAAGACAGACAGGGAATGTTAGATGCTCTTTTATGTAGAATGAGTGGTATAAAGCTCCCTTGATCTGACAGCCCTTTAAGGAGAAAAGACTCAAAGCAACTTTATAGGAATAGGAATTTGTAAGGAACACGTAAGGCATAATAGGTGTTTTAAGGGCCCATTTGGCAAATGGGGTCTAGGGCAATGTTAGTCCTAGGAGAGTTCTGCCATTTTGTTCGCTGTAGTGAGAAGGAGTAAGTTAACATTAACCCTGAGGCCCTGTTGAAAAAGGAGAACAGAATCTTCTTCAGGCAGAGTGAAGGTGCCATATACACTTCTGTCAATTGTAAAGGCCATTATACAGTACCTTATACAGTGGAGAAATTTTCTGGCAGCAATTATACGTTTCCAATTCAGAGTTTTGTATCTGTATCGCTTGTGTTCATTCCGGGAGAGAGCAGGCAGAAACTCATTTCTTTTTCCCAAGGGTTTGGATGACTGTTGCTGGCTAGGTTACATCTAGTTTGTTCAGCTGTCCAGATCTAGGCAGAAATGTTGGAAGTTATTACGTTTCTGTGGACTTGCCTTGTGTCAGATGGCACAGGTTCTAGGCTCTGATTCTAAACTTGAACTATTGGACCTCAAATCAGAGTGGACTAGGGTCCCTTGTTTACAGAAATAGTCACCTTTGGAACTATGCCTGATCAGTTAGTTATAAAAAGTACATTGATCTTTTGTGAAAAGGTCATGGGTCTCACTTTGAGATAGAAAATATGTTGGGAGGATAGGGAAGAGCAGAAAGGTCACATAATCACTCAGGCAATAGGTTACCATGGGAATTGAAAGAAGGTGCAGAAAATACCTTATCAAGTGCAAATGTCCTCACAGTCCAGAATACCCATGTGTTCTGGTACTCTGAGGCGTGCTTCCCAGGAAACAGAGAAATTTTTTTCTTACAAATTGGTTGGTAATCTCTGGCTCCAAGTTCTCCACAAGGTGTTCAACAGCAGCACAGGCAGGGGCAGCAAAGATGGACCTGCTCCATTTCAAGTGTCAATCTTAAAGATAGAAGTTAGATCTGGGCTCAGATTTTTACTGTCAGGTTCAAGGATATCATTTTATGTCCCAGGATGTCCATTCAGAGTGATCTGCCATCCCTTCAGTCACTTGGGGATGACTTGTCATCCAGATCAGAAGGGAAACATTAAGACCTCCTAGAGAAATAGCACTGAGAATTCTATGACTAGAAGTGGATTCTCTGAGGAAACCATTGTCAGGGGATGCTTGGTCAAAATATTATGGGAATTTTTATATTCTGATCATCGCTCCTGTCACAAGGATATCAGGACCTCCTTTCTTCCCTCGGGTACTCACTCCTTCTACCTTTGATTAAGGGGGCATCATATTTTCCTACTGAAGCAAAGGGAGCCTCAGATCATTCCAGTTTGTCCAAAGGAGGCTTAAACATTCGTTTAATTAGGTTGAGGAATCCCATACAACTTCTGAACATCTCTGTGAGTTTTCATGTCGGTGGCTTCTCTGTAAGCTCTGTAAGCAGATGAATGTGTACCAAGTCCCTTTCAAATTTAAGGGTGTCTAGAACTCCCTTATTCCAAGAAGATAGAATGTATGCTTCTTCATTGACAAAGTATGCATGTCAAAGATTCTTCATTGCATCATTACTGAAACTACAGTTTTCCTTGAGCTGAACGAGAAGTTTGTGAAACCATAGTTCACAGCTTCCTGATACTGTAGACTGAGCCTCGGATATTTTTCTTATTGTTTCCCAGATTTCCCTTTCAGCTCAGTTTTGTAGGTTCAGTAATGATGCAATGAAGAATCTTTGACATACACTGTCAAGGAAAAAGCAAACTTTCTATCTTCTTGGAATAAGGGAGATCTAGACACCCTCCAATTTGAAATGGACTTAACACAAATTCTTCTGATTACAGATCCTGCAGAGAAGTCACTGACATGAAAACTCACAGAGATGTTCAGGAAGTTGTATGGGATTCCTCAAACTAAATGAATGTTTAAGACTTCTGACAAACTGGAATGATCTGAGGCTCCCTTTGCTTCAGTGGGAAAATATGATGCTTCTTTAATCAAAGGTAGAAAGAGTGCATACCCCTGGGAAGAAAGGAGGTCCTGGATATCCTTGTGATGGGAGAGATGATCGGAGTATAAAAAATTCCATAATATTTTATGGAAAAATTAAATTGCTTACCTTAGCTGATGAGGCCTTAGCATTGCCTCACCTTCGAACTGTTCTTCAGTCTAGAATATCCATACCTTTAGCTGAAGCAGCAGGAGAGCAAATAGAGTTACCATGATTCATGATCACCATGGGTATGTGATCACACCTCAGCATGATTGCCTCCTAAGAATTATATCCAACCAACCAGAACTATGCTAGACAGATGATTTCACAGCAGGTCATGTGACTTTACTCAAGGAAGTAGCATAAGGTTCCAGGATTTGCTTTCTCCTCTTGATTTCTGTGAACTTTGACCAAAGGGAGCAATGCACCTTGGTCAGAGGTAAAATATCCCACAGGCCCTTGAGCAGTAGGGATTGTTATGAGAGCCTATTGAGTCAAAGGGCTGACTTTGAAGGCCCCAATCATCAGAGGAAGAAAAATACCACCATTTTGAAAAGGAGAAAGGCCCTCTACCCTGTTGGACAGTAGGGGAATATTCCTGTTTACCTTCTGTAGAGGAGGTTGGTCCAGGAAATCCAAGCTTCCACGTCTTCAGATAACTCTAGAAAATTCTTGTCTCTGAGGACTCCATTGTTGACTTAACATCGATCTGAGGTTTCTTCTAAAAATTGGGCCAAAGTACCTGGCTGTGTTTCCTATATATAAATGGCCTTGGATCCAGGCTGAGCTTTTGATTCAGTGGCCATGGGACTTGAATCCAGGGTTGTCTGGGTTTTTTTTTGTTTGTTTGTTTGTTTGTTTTGTTTTGTTTTTTGTTTTTTTTTTTTTTGGTGGTTTAAGGTGTATTTCCTAACCAATAAAATCTGAGAGAGAATTTCTGGTCTCTCTTAGTTGAGTGGTAAACCTGAGTCAGCCCTGAACAAAGAGAGAAGCTCCTGTGAATTCTAGGTCACAAGGATCCTTGTAGGTCACACTACAGGTGAGCCTGAATGTTTGAGATACACTCTTCAGTGACAAAGTCAGTTCTGTAGCTTGCTTCATCAGAGGGGCATGTCTCAGACATCTCCAGTGCAGACAGAGGAAGAATAAAATATATTTATTCAAGGTCAGCTGACCCCTTTGGCATACCCTAATGTAAGGGGCTACTATGGTTAGAGGAAATAAGGCTAAGGCCCTCTTCAGAAGATATTCCAACTAGGTATCAGGCTCCTTGTCATCATGGGTTTGTTTACTTCTGAGGGGGCATGACTTGATGGAGTTATTAGCTGGAGACATAAATTGTCCTTGTTCTAGAAGGGTCCATCTGAGGCCCCATTGTGACTTCATCAGTTCTATTGTATGCTGATCATAAAAGGGCTGTATCTGTGGCCTTCTTGTCAAGGTCTGAAGTCCTTTGCTTATTATGTCATAGGTCTTAGGACCTCTTCAAGTCATTGAGGACTTATGGGACACCTTAGTTCTGAAGTGGTAACTCTGAGGTCAATTTGAGCAATTAATGAATGTTTGAGGTTTCAGGTTCTCAAAGGAATTGTATGTTAATGCTCCCTTGAACACTGGGGAATTTGTTACACATTTGATGTTGAGAGGGTATAACTGAACCACCCTTGAGTTACTGCTGAAAGTTGTGAAGCACATTGGTCCTATACAGTTAAGATGAAGGTCACTTAGGCTATTGGGGAAGATCTGAGTATCCCTGGTTCACAATGGACAGGTCAAAAGTCCCCTTGATCCATACAGAAATTTGGAAGATCAGTAGTTCTTAAGCTGTAGGTCTGATGCCTACTTGAGAATTACTGGAGTGCATTTAGCCTCCTGGTTAAGACAGAGTATGCCTGAGGACCCCTTGAGAACCTTGAGAATGATTTGAGCTCCAATTCAGAGATTTGGGGAAGTGTGAGTTTTCCTGCTTTTGTGTCAGAAACACAATTTGAAGGACCCATGGACAGAATGAGAATGTTGACATATCCCAAAACTATTAAGGATACCAATCTTTAGAGGCAAAAGTCTAATACCATGTAGGGGAAAACAGAAATTGCAAAGACTCTTGTGTCAGAGGAAGATCAAGAGTCAAGTTGGAGAGTAGAGAAGGCCTGAAAATTTCCTTATCTAGTCTTCATGGGAACCAAGAACATTCCTATCATGCAGGCCAGGGAGCAGTGTAATCAATCTCCAACACGCTAAGAGGCAGTACTTAGCTAGGTCTCCTGATAACTCAGTTGCCTATTTTTGAACATCGCATGGTTTGTTATTTCTGCTGACCAATTTTAATATAAATACATATATATATATATATAATTATATATAATATATAAATATATAAAATATATTTAAATATATATATTCTCCTGGGTTTATCACTTTGCAGGCTACTCTTAGGCATCAGGACCTCAGACATCCATGTCCTGTTATTTGGATGGAGGTCATTAGGTCATCAGATCAGAATAAGATGCACTCAGTGCAACTTTAATAGAGGGAGTTGTTTTTTTCACCAACTAGGTCAGTTCAAGTAGGCCTAGATATACAGTGGTCAGAAGAAGCACATGTTATTCTCCATGAAGAGCACATTTTATAGCATGCCATTTTGACTACAAATTGTGAGCTACTCTTAATCAGAAGGGGGAATACTTAGCATTCTTTTAGTCAGAAGAACTTACCTGATGCTTCAATGTGTATCTGAGGCAGCTAGAAATAGAAGTTGTAAGTTTGATAGATGGTGGATGAGAAGAAAAAGTATTAAACTCCTGCTGTTTATATGGGGCACAGAGTGGGAAAATATAAGGGTGACTTTTAGATTAAAAAAAGAATTGAAAAAGTCATGGTAAATGAGAGTAGGGCCCAGGCCACCCTCTTGACATGGGCTGCCTTAGAGCTTCCATTTGGCAGGCTGGGAAGTTCTAATGCCTCCTTGGGAAGAAGAGGAAATTCGGAGGCTTCCTAGGGCAGAACTTGAAGGTGTGACCCACTGTTGATTATAAGACACATTTCTGAATACTTTTCTGTCATAAAAAGCTTCTCTAAGACCCAGTGTCTTAGATGGGGCATTTGAGAGTCTATCTCTTTCAGCCTGAAACATTCTGAGGCTGCCTGAAACAAGGCGTACATATCCAATGTCCCTTTGGTAAGAACTAGAAAGTCTTAATCTATATTGTTCAGTTTGAGAAGGACTGATAGCTCCTTTAGAGGAGAAGATATAACCAGTATATCTCCTACTTTGAAGTGGGATCCTTTTGAGATTGCTTCGAACAAAATGTGTGTATCTGTGGCCCCCAAGGTTAGAAGGGTTATAAAGGGGGTATCCAGATTCATATTGGAGTGCTGCGTCTCTCCCTTGGTAGGAGAGGGAAGGTACCATGTCCTCTGGTTGACATATGATATGACTGTAATTTCTTTGTCTAACAGGGAGTGATGTTGTACTCCCTTTTGGAACTGGTGGAGGGATGAATCCTCATAAGATAGGAACCAAAGCTGTGTGCTCCCGTTTGGAACTAATGGAAGGTTTCTCTCCTTCTTGGACAATAGGAGCATGTTTTGAGCTCTCCTTAGTAGAAACAGGGTGGCTGGTATCCTCTTGGGGTGATGATGAATGTTTGACACCCCCATGGGGACTGTCTTCATCTTGAGATGACTCAATGCCTTCTTGGTCTGCAGCAGACCTTTCCAGGGCTCCATGGGTTTCAGAGGCATTCCTCTCTCTTCTCCTGGTAAAAGTAGTGTGTCTGGGAATCTCATGAGGAGAGGTGGAATGCCTGAGGCTCTCTTCATGAGAGTTAGTGGTTTGTGTGCACTCTTCAGTAGAGATGAGGATGCTATGCCCTCTTGGGGAGTAGCTTTAGGTTTCTTATCTTTTTTGGAAGATAAAGAATATCTGAGCTCTCTTTCTGACAAAGAAGATGGTTTGCAACTCTCATGTTCAGAATTGGAAGCTTGAGTGTCCCTTTGGTCAGAAGGGGCCTCTTTTGATGTGGTTTTAGTAGACTTGGACTGTCTGTGAATGCCTTGGGGAGGTGGGGGACTTCTGAGGCCCTCCTCAGGAGATGGTGAGGATCCACAGGCTCCTTTCGCAGAATCTGAAATGGTGACGTTTCTGTTGGTCTCAGTTTCAAGCTTTGCACCCCTTTTGTCAGAATTGCAACCTCTTAACCCCATTTTGGAAGAATGGCAGAGTTCCCAGCCCTCATCTTCTGATGGCACAGATTTCAATCCTGATTGGTCTAAAGAGGCATGTCTTGATCTTGTTTCTACCATATTAGAATGTCTGGAGCAATCTCCTGGAGAGGGAGAAGGAATGACACCTTCTTTAGGAGGGGAACTGGAAGTGGGACTTGAGTCTTTTTTGGCATACTTGAAAGATGTGAGGCTACTTTCAGCAGAAGAGATACGTTTTAAGACATCAAGTTCTGAAATCGAAGTTAGGATATACCCTTCAGGAAATGGGACAGATTTCAATACCCTTTTGGTAGAATTGAAAAGTCTAGGGCCTTTCTTGGGAAAAGAGAAACGCCTCTGGCGTTCTTTATAAGGAGAGATAGAAACAAAGTCATCATGTGCACAAAGGGACAGTCCGAGAAACTCTGTTGAACAGGAAGTTTCTACAGTGTCTTGGATAGATGCCGTAGGTTCTAGAAGCCCCTGGGCTGGTTGAGAATGTTCTAGACTTTCTTGTGGAGATGTGGGTGTTCCCAGAATCCTTTCTTCAGATACTAAAAGACCCAGAGCACCTTCATTAGTTTTCAAAGCCCCAGAGCCCCTGGCACAGATGGCAAAGATTCTACAGTCCCTGACACAGAATCTGAACTCATAGAAATGCATTGGGTAGATGGCAGGGGTTCTTCTGACTCTGGACTAAGTGATGAAGAAGGTTGAAACCTGAGGGAGTTTTTTGCAAGTGACAAAGGCTCTATAATTTCTTGGGCAACAGGTGCTATTTCCGCAGTGTTTTACACACATGGCAATGTTTCTAGTTTGCCCAGGGCAGATTCAAAAAGACCAAGATCTTCTGGATTAGATGGTGAATATCCTACAGTCTCTTTATCCAAACAGGTTCCTGGGGGCTCTTGGGATAACAAGGAAGTTTCTGGAGACCCTTGGGTAGATGTCAATGTTCCTAGAACACCCTGGGCAGACAGGGATGAGTTCAGTGGTAATAAGTCAGGCTGCGGCACTGTCAAATCCAATTGGACAGATGGAGAAGATCCTAGACTCACTGTAGTAGATGCTGAAAATTTGAAATCTGTTGAAGAATTGGATATTCCTGGCTTGCCATGCATACAGGTGTAACCTTCCAGATTCCCCTGTAAAGACAGGCAAGGGCCTCCAGCTTCTTGAACAGATAACAACGGTCCTGGATTCACTTGAACAGATAGAGACATTGTCAAAGGCCCTAGGGAAGATGATACAGATCCTAGTGTTCCTTGTCCAGATAAAGAAATTACCATAGGACCTTTGGAAGAATGCATAGATCCTGAAGATTCTGAAGCAGGTGGAGCTGTGTGTAGGGCTTTTTGAGCAGAATTCAAAGACTCATTTGGTCCCTGGCATGAAGAAGAATGTCCTAGAGTACCCTCTGTACGTTTTGAGAGATCAAAAGTCCCTTCTACAGAAAGGGAAGTATCCGAAAGGCTTAGGGAAGAAAGTAAGGAAATAAGGTGGGCAGATATTGAAAGTTCCAGAGGTGAGCCACCAGATACCACATGTCCTGTGGTAGATGTTGAAGATTTTTGCACACCTGGTGCAGATGATGAATATCCTAGAGGGCCCTGGGGAGATGGCAAAGGCTCAACAAAGCCTTGTGCAGTTGCAGAAATTGTCAGAGATCCTTGTTCAGATTCCAAAGTTCCTGTTGTCTTTTGAGCAGGGTGGGTATATCCCTCACACACTGGAGTAGTTGGTGAATCTGCCAGTGTGCAGGGTGTAGAGGTGCACTGTGTTCCTGTACCTTGTGTATGTAAAGGACTTGAAAACCTTTGGGGTGATGTAGAATGATGGGCAGAACTTTGCTTAGATGTGGATTGACATACTGTCCCCTGTGTAGATAAACAGGGACCCACAGCTCCATGAGCAGAACCTGAAGATGCTTGAGTTCCCTGTTCTGTAGAGGAAAGACCCAGAAGATTATAAGAACCTTCAGAACATTGTAATGTATTTATCATTGCCTGGGCTGAGATCGAAAGTTTCAGAAGCCCCTGGGATGATTGCAAAGGTGCTAGACACCCTTGACTGGATGCAAAAGTTTCTGCCCCTACTTGGGTAGAAGATGAATGTCTACCAGGTTCTGGAGGTGATATTGGCAAAGTTCCTAGAGTCACTGACACAGGTTGAGAAGATGCTACATCCTCCCTCACCAGGGGCGAATGGCCCAAGGTACTCTGTGTTTCTTTGTCTTGCCCCACAGAAAAAGTTTCCTCTGCTGCCCTTGAAAGTTCCTTGGGCTTTTGAGAAGATAGCAAAGCTCCTAGAACCCCTGGAGCAGGTCCAGTAGTCTGTGGGGAACATGATGTGCATTGTCCAGTATGTTGAGCAGGTGGAGAAAATGTAAGAGCCCTCTGGGAAGGAGTGGGATGTTTCAAAGACTTTGGAACAGATGACACAGTTTCTATATGCTTTTGTTTGGATGTGGACGTTCTCAGAGACTCTTGGGCAGATAGGGAAGTTCCCAGAACCCCTTGTGCAGATGACAAAGATCCCAAAGTTCCTTCTGCAGATAAGGGAATTCCCAGAGGCACTTGGGCACATGGAAAAGTTCCTAGTTCCTGCTTGTCACTTTCTTTATAACCTAGAGTCCCTGAGCTAGGACACAAAGGTTCTTTAATCCCCTGGGCAGCTATGGGCTTTCCCAAAGTGGTTTCTGCACAAAGGGAAGCTTGTGCACACACCTGAGTAGATGCTGGTGGTAATGGAGAAATTTGTGCCAATGCATGCGGTTCAAGAGCTGCTTGGGAATATAGGGAACTTGACACAGTTTTTGTCAAAGATGATGGAGGGGCTGGACTTGCTTGTTTTGGTGAGGTTTGACCAAAAGGCGTCAGGGCATGGGGCAAAGTTCCTGTAGTCCTCGGCACACACTGTGACCTTCCTAAAGAACCTGAGACAGAAGACAAATGCCTATGAGTAGTACGCTGGGCAGACTCAGATGTTCCCAGAGTCTTTTGAGAAGATGATGACTGCTGGAGAGAATGTTGAGTACATCGTGACTGGCACAGAGTTGCCTGAGCAGATATGCAAAGTTTGGTAGACAGAAAATGTGCTAGATCACTGGAGACTTCTAAAGAAGATTCCTGAGATCCATGATCATATAGTGAATGTCCTGTAGGCTCTGAGGGACATGGCAAATGGCCTGTAGTCCCTTGGAAAGAAGGTGAGGTATCCTGAGATTCTACCTTGTGTGATGAGTACCCTAGCTCTTTTTGGGTAGATGTTGAATTCTCTGGAAACTCTGGGGTAGATGGCAAAGAACCCACAGTTTCTTGGACAGCCATAGAATGTTCTAGAGGCCATTGTTTACATCCCACAGTTGTGAGAGTACCTGCTGTCCTTAGGGGAGCTTTCTGAGCACATTGTGCAGATGATGAAGGTTTCACACTCCCTTTGGAAGATAACAATGGTTTTGTAGTTTTGGTACTAGAAGACGATCCTTGTTTTGATGGCAAATTTTCTAGAGTCCTAGTTTCAGATTTGGGCAGTTGCCTAGCCCCTCTCAGAGACAGAGAATGTTTTTCAGCCCCCTGATTAGATGGCAATACTTTTTCCTTCCTATGGGCATGTTGAGTAGATCCTAATGCCCCTTTATGACATGGTGAAGGGCCTCCAGTCCCTTGTGCTGATATAGATTGTCCCAGATTGTCATTTTCTGATTGGTATTCTGTCCCTTCCCCTTGTTCAGACACCAAAGGCTCTAGGGTACCTTGTGCAGAAAGATTTTTAGATGCTTTACAAGGCGTGGAAGTTTTCAGAGATGTTTGGGGTAATGGCACACATTCTAAACAATTTTTTTTAGATGTGGACATTCCCTTAGACCCTTGGATCTTTAGAAAAGGTTGCGTAGTTTTGAAGTCTATTTTGGAAAGTGACAACTCACTTTGAGCATGGCAAACATGTTCTGGAGCCTTTGGGAGAGATGGAAATATTCCCTGAAGCCCTGGAGCAGATGGTAAACATACTAGAGCTTTTGGGGTAGACAGAGAAGGCCACTGAGCCTTTTGGGAAGATACGGATTGTCCAGCATGCCCTTGGGTAGATTGGCAACTTACCATAGTCCCTTGGTCATTTGTGGAACATTCCAAGGCCTTTGGGAGAGACATAGATGGTGTGGGACTCACCTGAGGATTAGTTACAGCTTTTGAAGTTCCTTTGGCATCAGGAGATGATGCAAGCCCCCGTTTTGCAGAAGGAGGAAGGCCGAAACTGTCTTCATCAGATGGGAAACTTCTGAAGCCTCCTTTGTCAGAAGGATCAACTCTTAACCTGTTTTTCCTAGAAACTCGATGCCTGGGGACCACTTTGTTAGAGAGAGAACGTCTACCAGTTCCCCCCAGAGAAGGCATGTAAAAGGAACACTCTTGGGTAGGTGGAGATAATTGTAGAGCACCCTGTTGAGATATAGTACATCCTAAGGCCTCTTGCTGAGATGGAGAAGGTCTTAATGTGCCCTGTGTACCTGCGCAAGTCTTGACTGTGGCTTCAGCATGTGGGGAAGGTACTAGAGCTACCTGTGTAGATGTGGTCTCTCCTAGAGCACCATGGACATATGTGAGAGGTCTAAGAGCCTCATGGGCAGGTAGGGAAGTTTCTAGACCTCCTCCTTGTGTACATGTGGAAGTTCGAAGGGAACATTCTTCAGCTGAAGAAGGGGATAACACCTTTTGTATAGAAACATCAGGCTTCATGGCCATTTGGATGGGCAAAATAGCTTCCAAGCCCTCTTTGGAAGAAAAGGTAGAATCCAGAGCCTTTAAAGTATTTGGAATATGTTCTGGAGACACTTGTGGGCATGGAGAATGACCAACGGCCCTTTGTGCAGATGAGGAAGAGTCTATAGCACCTTGTGTAGTTGGAGAAGATGGCTGATACTCTTGAAGAGATAGGGAAGTTCCCATAGCCTCCTGTGAAGTTTGGGGAGATCCCATGGATTCTTGTGCATAGGTGGAATCCAAGGAATTCCCTTTGTTAGATGTACAGGATGCTACAGACCCTTGTGTATGCATATCACGTCCCACAGCCCCTCTTACACATGGGATTGGATCCAGAACATTCTGCACAGGTGGAATATGTCTTAGAACAACTTTTGTAGATGTGCCACATCCATAAGCCATTTCTAAAGATGGAGCTGTTTCTAGAACTCCTTTTGTAGATGTATTCTGTCCCACAGTCCCTTCCTCAGTTGGGTTAGTACTTGGAGAAATTTGTACAGGTTTGGAAAACCCTAGCATATCTGATGTGTTAGTAGAAATTTTTAGAGCCTCTCCTACTGATACAGAATGATCTAGATTCCCATGGGGAGGCAGGGAAGGTTGTATTGTCTCAGCACACTGTACAAGTATGGAGCTTGCATGGCTCACTGGCAGTGTTTTGGTACAACCTTGACTCTTTTGGTCCTGATGACAAGTCAGGAGGGCCCTTTTGGATGATAGGGGGTATATGAATAATTCTCTGTCAGATATGGACATTTTGAAGCCCAGCTGTTTAGAAGGAGCATCTTTCATTGTCCAATTGCTGGAGTGGGAATTTTCAGGATCCCTTTTCACAGAAGGAGAATCCGTTATTCTCCTTTTTATGTGGGAAAGCAGACTTGAGAACATGTCTTTGACCATCTCCTGTAGAGGGAGACAATCCTAGTGCTCCCCTGACAGATTGGGACGGTCTCAGAACCCCTGGTGAAGATGGCGAAGGTGCTAGATGACTTTGTGTGTGTGCAGAAGGCACAAGAGTCCCTTGGGTGGCCTCGGGTGTTCCCACCACATCTTGTGTCTGTGTGGAACTCTCAAGAACTCCTTCTGAAAATGACAAAGGTCCTTGAGCTCCTGGTGTAGATGTTGGAAGTTTTTTCTCCACTTGGGCAGGTGTGAGCGTTGTGAGGCTCACATGGGAACTTGTGATTGCATTTAGCCCCCTTTGGACGGTAAGAGATGATCTAAGCCCATTTTTTAATGGTGTGGGACTTTGAAAGTCCTCCTGGATTAAAGGGGAAGTTCTGAAATCCCCTTGGTCAGCAGGGTCAGTTCTCAAGCTCACTTTACTGGAAGCAGATTGCTTAGGGCACTTTGGGGATGAGGGGGAACATTTTTGGCTGTCTTTGTGAGAGGACTTATCTCTCTGCCCTGCTTTGGCAGCTGTCAAACATGTTAAACTCTCCTGGGAAGAAGTGGTACGACTTGCTCCATGTGTGAAAAATGAGAAGTCACTGATCTTACTTTTGGGAGAAGAAGGTTTGGAGCTGTCTTTTTCTGATTGGGCCTGTTGTAGGTCCCCTTGACCAGAGGGGTCTTGCCCAACATGCTTGGGATGAGAAGTGGAAAGTTTGGAGACCTGTAGGGTAGCGGATAAACTTTTGAACCTCCTTCTGGAAGAGGAGACATGTATGATTTTTCTTTCAGGACAAGTGGAAAGTCTTTGGGATGCCTGGGCAGATGTGGAATGTCCCACAGACCCTTGAAAACCTTTGGTTAGTTCCAGAACATTTTGGTGGGATACAGACCATCCCTGAGCATCTGGAGGAGAAGTGGAAGATCCCAGAACTCCTTGGCTAGATAGGGAAGGGTGTAGGGAACCTTGAATGTTTGGGGAAATTACCTGTTCACATTGGCCTGCAGAAGACTCAGCAGAAGATGACCCAGGCACAGCAAAAGAATCAGCGGAAGATGACCCAGGCACAGCCGAATAGTCAGCAGAAGATGTTCCAGGCACAGCAGAAGAATGAGCAGAAGATGTCCCAGGCACAGCAGAAGAGTCAGAAGAAGGTGACCCAGGCACAGCAGAAGAATCAGCACAAAATGTGCCAGGCACAGCAGAAGAATCTGCAGAAGATGGCCCAGGCACAGCCGAATAGTCAGCAGAAGATGTTCCAGGCACAGCAGAAGAATCAGCACAAAATGTGCCAGGCACAGCAGAAGAATCAGCAGAAGATTGCCCAGGCACAGCAGAAGGGTCAGCAGAAGATGTTCCAGGCACAGCAGAAGAATCAGCAGAAGATGTCTCGGGCACAGCAGAAGGGTCAGCAGAAGATGACCCAGGCACAGCAGAAGAATCAGCAGAAGATGGTCCAGGCACAGCAGAAGGGTCAGCAGAAGATGGCCCAGGCACAGCAGAAGTGTCAGCAGAAGATGGCCCAGCCACAGTGTGATCTTCTTTGAAGTTTGAACTGGCATCTTCACTACTGTGTTTTGTAGATGTTGCAGGTACGCTGCGACCCAACTGGTCAAAGTCCATAGGTTCTTCAAACCCAGTAGACACTGCCCGGCTTTTCTTCACCTTCCCAGGTATGGGCACAGAAGATGAGGCCACTCTTTTTCTGGTGGCAGGCTGTAAAACAGATGGTCTGGTGTCCCTAGTCAGTGGGTTACTCATGCCCTCAGGAACCCTCAGAGGCAGTGGAACTGTCAATGTCCTGTTCTCTTTCAGATCCCTCAGAGGTTCCAGGGTACTCTTATTGGCTGAAGCCTTTATAAGATCTTTGAGTTCCTGTAGCTTTTCTGTAACCTTAGCGTCCGGTTTCTTGAATCTCTGGTCTTCATAGGGCTTTGTGCACCTGAACTTGTGCCTAGTCGGTCTAATGAGTCCCGGAGGTACAAAGTCCCTCGGGTTTCTGCTGATCAAGTGCTTCCCCCATTGGGGGACACTGAAGGGGGTCCCAGGCCGTGGAGGTTGGGAACCCTGCAAGTGCTTCCCCCCTTGGGGTAGGGTGTGAATATCCGGTTGAGGGACACTGAAGGGAGTCCCAGGCCGTGGAGGCTGGGAAAACGGAGGTCTACGGTCAGAGGGTAAAGTCCTTGCTGAGGCTCGCTGGCCTCTCTCCACACGTCTGGCCATTTTGAGTCATGAAGGAAATTGAAAGAAGAAATGGGAAAGGGTCTACTACCCCTTGAAGGGGCAGCGAATGTACTTGCCAATGGTGATTCACAGAAAGTAGCAGTTAAGCAGGATCGTTTGAGAGCGACTTTCTCTCCCGAGAAATGTGGACGCGTCCAGGAGGTGAAGGGCACAGAACTAGAGTGACCGTTGTTCTCGAGAATCAAGCATAGCTCCACAGCGGCGGTCCTCGGGCCTGCACGGGCCTGTCTCGAGCTGCCTCACCTGGGAGTTCTGCTTGTAGTAGCAGGGCGATCATCCAAGCGTTCTGAATGGGGAGGGACACTGAGGACCGTCTTCCTTAGAGTCCAGAGTGCTACCTGGTCTGGTGCCCACTGTCAGTGGCCATGACAAGGAATTGTTGGAGCATCATGATTGGAAAGGGCAAGGGGTGCTTAGGAGACTGTGCTCTCAAGTCCCATTTGTGCAAGGATAGAACCCTCTAACTGGAGGCCATCGATGTTGCAGTGATGTCTGTTGGAGCCTCGTAGCTGGATCCAGAACCTTGCTAATCAGAGTCTGTGGGGGCTAGACAGTCACTTACATTTGTGTTACGGAAAGAACAAGTGTGAGAATTTGAATAGAGCTTAGAATGTATGGAATGATATTACAGAGAGTATTCTGTATTTTAAAGATGATCTATTCTAGATATATTTTTGACAACTCTGAGCCTTCCTGGATGCAGAAAGACATCTCTAACTGACTAAATAATACTTACTCTGCAATATTACTATTGTGCAAATAATATGCTATAGATATTATATTATATTATTGTATATTATTATATTATTATGATATTATAATATATTATATTATATAATATATTATATTATAGATATAGATATAAGAGTACAGATGCAAGTTTTATTTCAAACACTTCCATCTGTGTTTGACTAAGTGCATTAGATTCAGAACACAGATGCAGTTGGACTCCTGAATGTAGCAACTATGGCCTTAAACAATTGCTTTGCCTGTCCCAGTTTGCAGGTTGAGTTCCTGTAACATTTACATATTTGGCTTACTTTTGGAAGGTCATCCAATTCTCCTGAAGACACAATAGACTAATGACTCACATTAGTGGCTCTGCCTGGGCCGATCGGTTTCATTCCCGTGACACAGCTGGAGCATAGTTGCACAGAATGATTTTTGAAACCCTTAGCCAAGTTGATTCTTTGAAAGGTCATGTTTGTATAGCAGTTGATACACTGAGATAGTATAAAATTGCTTATACGTATGAAGATAACATTTTACTGACATGAGAAACTTGATTTGGTGGTTATACACCTTGCCAGTGTATTTGAGCAGTTTTTGATCTTGATGGATGAAGGGCATTTGTTTAGGTGCTATATTTGATTTTTTTGTGAATGATTTCTGTTTCCCTTTGGCTACACAACCAATAAGCCTTGCATCATTCAGAAGCACAGGGGTACTTTCCTATCATCTAATTATTTCCCTGTGCCATTAGCTTGGTGCTTTGCTCCATTCTTTCTCCTTGGAATTTCCAAATGCTTCATTACCCACTTTCTTGGTTTAACTCCAATATATCCCAATAATTTCAATTTTAAAGGCATCTTCTGCCAGGAAAATCTGTTCTTTTCTTTTAGTCTGGGGTAAATTCTGTTCTTGACTAATTCTGTCTTTACAGTGCTTATCCTCATACTAGTACATATCATAACTTTTGTCTCACTTATCTGAATTTCCTGTTGGACTTTGACAATCTTTGAAGAGATTGAATTTACATACCAGAATATTCCTGCTAGGCATGACTCAACAAATTGGAAAATCTGGATGAAATGGACAATTTTCTATATTGATACCAGGTATCAAAATTAAATGAGGAGCAGATAAACCATCTAAACAGTCGCATAACTCCTAAGGAAGTTGAAGCAGTCATTAAAAATCTCCCCACCAAAAAATGTCTGGGGCCAGATGTTTTCAGTGCAGAATTCTATCAGACATTCAGGGAAGACCTAGTACCAATCCTCTTCAAGCTATTGAATCAAATAGAAACAGAAGGATCACTACCCAATTCATTCTATAAAGCTACCATTATGCTCATACCTAAAACACAGAAAGACTCAACATTGAAAGAGAACTACAGACCAATCTCTCTTATGAATATTGATGCTAAAATACTCAATAAAATTCTCTCAAACCAAATCCAACAACAAGTCAACACAATTATCCATCAAGATCAAGTTGGCTTTATCCCAGGAATGCAGAGATGGTTCAATATTCAGAAATCCATCAATGTAATCCACTACATAAATAAACTCAAAGAAAAACACCACATAGTCATCTCACTAGACGCTGAGAACGCATTTGACAAAGTTCAACATCCCTTCATGTTAAAAGTCTTGGAAAGATCAGGAATTCAAGGGCCATACCTAAACATAGTAAAAGCAATATACAACAAGCCAGTAGCCAACATCAAACTAAATGGAGAGAAACTTGAAGCAATCCAACTAAGATCAGGAACTAGACAAGGCTGCCCACTCTCACCTTAACTATTTAATATAGTATTGGAAGTCCTAGCTAGAGCAATTAGATAACAAAAGGAAGTCAAAGAGATACAAATAGGAAAGGAAGAAGTCAAAATTTCACTGTTTGCAGATGATATGATAGTATACTTAAGTGACCCTAAAACTTCCACCAGAGAACTCCTAAACCTGATAAACAACTTAAGCAATGTGGCTGGATATAAAATCAACTCAAACAATTCAATAGCCTTCCTCTACTCAAAGGAAAATGGGCTGAGAAAGAAATTAGGGAAATGAGACCCTTCACAATAGCCACAAATAAAATAAAATATCTTGGAGTGAATCTAACCAAGCAAGTGAAAAATCTGTATGACAAGAACTTCAAGTCCCTGAAGAAAGAACTTGAAGAAAATCTCAGAAGATGGAAAGATCTCCCATGCTCCTGGATTGGCAGGAATAACTTAGTAAAAATGGCCATCCTGCCAAAAGCAATCTACAGATTCAATGCAATACCCATCAGAATTCCAAATCAATTCTTCATAGAGATAGAAAGAGCAATTTACAAATTCATTTGGAATAACAAAAAACCTAGGATAGGGAGAACTATTCTCAACAATAAAAGAACCTCTGGGGGAATCACCATCCCTGACCTCAAACTGTACTACAGAGCAGTAGTGATAAATATTGCATAGTATTGGTACAGAGACAGGAAGGAAGATCAATGGAATAGAATTGAAGACCCAGAAATGAACCTGCACGCACACCTATTGTCACTTGATCTCTGACAAGGGAGCTAAAACCATCCAGTGGAAAAGGGTCAGTATTTTCAACAAGTGGTGATCACTCAACTGGAGGTCAGCATGTAGAAGAATGCAAATTAAACCATTCTTATCCCCTTGTACAAAGCTCAACTCCAAGTAGATAAAGGACCTTCACATAAAGCCAGATAAACTGAAACTAATAGAAGAGAAGTTGGAGAAGACCTTCGAATACCTAGGCACAGGGGAATAGTTCCTGAACAGAACACCAATGGCTTATGCTCTAAGATCAAGAATTGACAAATGGGACCTCATCAAATTTCAAAGCTTTTGTTAAGGCAAAGGACACTGTCAACAAGACAAAATGGCAACCAACAGATTGGGAAAAGATCATTACCAATCCTCGATCCAATAGAGGGCTAATATCGAATATATACAAAGAACTCAAGAAATTATTCGCCAAACAACAAAATAACCCCATTAAAAATGGGGTACAGAGCTAAACAAAGAATTCTCAACTTAGGAAACATGAATGGCTGAGAAGCACCTTAAGAAATGCTCAACATCTGTAGCCATCAGGGAAATGCAAATCAAAACACCCTGAGATACCATCTGACACCAGTTAGAATGGCTAAGATCAAAAATTCAGGTGATAGTAGATGCTGGCAATGATGTAAAGAAAGAGGAACACTCCTTCATTGTTGGTGGGGTTGCCAGCTGGTACAACCACTCTGGAAGTCAGTCTGGCAGTTCCTCAGAAAACTGGACATAGCATTACCTGAGGATCCAGATATACCACTCCTGGGCATATACCCAGAAGATGCTCTCCATCATATAACAAGACATATGCTCCACTATGTTCATAGCAGCCTTATTTATAATAGCCAGAAGCTGGAAAGAACAAAGATGTCCCTCAACAGAGGAATGGATACAAAATATGTGGTGCATTTACACAATGGAATATTACTCAGCTATTAAAAATAATGAATTCAAAAAAAATAATGAACTTGAGAAATTCTTAGGTAAATGGATGGAACTATAAAATATCATCCTGAGTGATGTAACCCAATCACAAAAGAACACACATGGTATTTACTCACTGATAAGCAGAGATTAGCCCAAAAGTTTGAAACA
The DNA here is from genome assembly GCF_011762505.2 of Arvicanthis niloticus. Lineage (NCBI taxonomy): Eukaryota > Metazoa > Chordata > Mammalia > Rodentia > Muridae > Arvicanthis > Arvicanthis niloticus. The sequence goes on from NW_023046391.1 coordinate 52,858, forward strand.
ACAAAGATTCAACTAACAGACCACATGAAGCTCATGAAGAAGGAAGAACAAGTGTAGATGCCTAGATCTTTCTTAGGAGTAACTAAACCCCCAAGGGAGCAAATATGGAGACAAATCATGGGACAGAATCTGAAGGAGCTGTTGTATGGAGACCATTTCACCTGGGTATTCATCCCATGTACAGTCACCAAAAATAGATGCCAATATGGATGACAGGAAGGGAAAGCTGACAGCAGCCTGATAAGGCTGTCTCCTTAGAGGTCCCCCAGAGTCTGACATACTCAGAGGCAGATACTCACAGCTAACCACTAATCTGATCAAGGGTTTCCCAATGGAGAAGTTAGAGAGAAGACTGAAGGGTTGGTGGCCCCATGAGGAGAGCAACAATACCAACCAGCCAGAGCTCCCCAGGGTCTAAACCACCAGCCTAGGAGAACATATGGATGGACACATGACTCCAGCTGTATATGTAGGGGAGGATGGCCTTGTTGGGCATAGTTGGGAGAGAAGATCTTTGGTCCCATGAAGGCTGAACACTGACTGGGGGGTAGGTGGGGGGTAGGTGGGTGCACACTCTCATAGAAGCAGGAGGAGGGGGATGGAATAAGGGGTTCCTGGGTGGTGGTGGGAATGCAGTAAGGGAATAAAATTTGAAATGTAAATATTATATCCAATAAAAGAGAGGGAAAAAAGAAAAGTGGTTAGAACCAACATCCTTAATAAAATGTCAGCCCTCTTAAAAAATTATCTTGATACTAAAATTTGTTTTGAGAATTGTAAATTGCAGAATGATCAGCCTTGGTGTATCTACTTCATCAAGCAAGCTGGGAAGACCTGCTAAAACCTCTGATGTCCTGGAATTCCATCTTGATGCAGTGAAGACACAGCATCAGAGGCTTATCAATTTACTCTCCCCCCCACTCCTCTTCTAATATCTCAAAGCTTTTAATCAGCTTGAAGAAGCTAATGAAGAGTCAGCGCCCCTATTCCCTGGGCTTGGAGACTAAGGTTGTAAATGTTGGGCTGGCTTTTCTAGGGGAAAGTAGTGGTTTTGTGAGAATAGGAGGATTAGCTAGGATTTATTGCATAGCCATAACCTATTGGTAGAAATCTGTACAATTATTATCAAGATGAAGATATAATTTCTTAAATGGCACTAATTTACTTTGATTACAAATTTTAAGGTTTTCATTGGTATGAGCTTCTTATTGATATAAAAGTGTGAAGAATATTGTTACTCTCATTGGCATTGTACCAGTATAACACATTTAGGAATACAAGGCTTAGACCAAGTCCTTCTTTAACTTTTTTTAACTGATTTGAGATGGTTAGCCTGTGAGTTAAGGTACTATAGCAAATTCATGGCTTGGAGTTTATCGTTAGTGTGTTTTCTATGTTTTACTTAGAAATAGCTGAGTGGAGTTAACAGACAACATTTCAGATTACCTCACATGGATAGTTTGTTTTCAAAATGTCAGAAGATCACAGAATTGACATTTCTGTATTAATGTTCACTTTGATTAGAGACCTGTCTGCTCCTGACAGCTTCCTGTATTGAATTCTAAGATGAAATTGAGCATCTTTGGAGTTACTACAGTTGTGGTGAGACAGCCACTAGACAAGAATTGCCTCTCTCCATCTACAGACAAATTACTGTCCAGAAAAGGACACACTTGCAGAATGGTCAACTGATTATATCTGCCTAGACAGAGTAATCAACCCTTAATGATTCTGCAGTACTAAGGTCTGTCAGATGATCCTGGGCCAGAAGATGCTCCAACGTTTTGTAGTAGAGGGAGTGTCCAGGTGTTCAGAGGTCTCTATAAATTGCCTAAGGTTTAGAAGCTATGCTTTGTGCTTCCCACAATTATAGTTAACTCAGTCATTCTGCATTTCTGACGGGGTTGAAAACTTATAGGCTCATAGGCCATTCCTGGCTATTTTACTTGAGAGAAAAGATTTGAGTGGGAGTTTTTCAGCTGACATTCATTCTAAAGCCAAGGCAAAAGGCCAGGTTCATAACTAAGTGTTTTAGTTAGGATAGATGACAGAGTTCTGGTTAGTCAACAAAAGGATGGACTGGGTATTAGGACTATCTGTGTACCTCACTGGTACAAATTGGCATAAATATGCTCTAATTGTATTTTGAGAGAAAAGTTTTGTTTTAACAGGAGGGTGATATGTAGGAGAAAACTAAGGTGGGAGGAATACTGAAAGGAAGAGAAGGAGTAAGGAGAAGAAGGAGAGGAGAAGCTAGGTGATGAGAGAGAGAAAGATGGGGGAGACAGGGAGGCAGATGTTCATGTATCTCCCCAGTCAAAGATAGTTGATATATCTAGGTTGGGTAGTGGGTTACACCTCTGATTGAGCATTACCAAACTTATAAAGCCTTTGATTAACATTTTTTAAAAAGTGTATAAATGCAAAAAGGAAAAGGTGGCATGGGATGAGGGGGGTTTTCTTAGAGGGTAATGGAGAAAGGGGATGCATCTGAAGTGTAAATAAAATATCCAATAAAAAATTTCTATTGCTGCTTCTTCAAAGGTGCTCTGGTGTTTAGTATATTGCTTCTTTGTTCTCCATATTGATTTATATCCATCTATGGCTCAGAATACCCATGTTTTTTCTCACACTGTTACCCATAATATGCCATTCTATAGTTTGAAGCTCAGTTTGACCCAGTATTGCCAGTGGAATTTGATGTGTTTCTCTGATGCCTCTGGAATAATTTCCTGAGTCTGAACATTTCACTCTGTGTCTTTGTATAGTACATGGAAAGGCGGGGCACCTGGAAATGTAATAGTAAATGGACAAGCTCACACTTCCACTTTGTGTATATATTCCCTGGCATTGCTGGGTGTTTTCAGGGTTATCAACTAGGAAGAGAAAGGGATCCTGTATTTACTTCTACTGAAGTCTGCTGGCCGACGAGCCACCATCCTTCCATCTCTCTGGAATTTTAGCTTGCTTTCGCCTCCTGGTTTCCTCTACTACATGTTTTATTTCCTGTGTGTTTACCTTTCAGTGTGACAGAGAAAGGTTTGATCTCTGTATCCCAGAAAGCATTAGCTCATTTGAGAAGAATGCAGTGTGGCTGTGTCGACTCCTGGCCATGATGCATGTATAGATGTGTGTTTGCTCTGGGCAGGCTTTTTCTCTTCTACCATCCTATCCTACTTAACAGGTTATTCATATCCTTTCCTCATGTTCATCAGCATCTTTTTGAGGTTAAGTGTGATTCCATGACATAAACACTGTGCCAACATCAAAAAGAAGGAGGGACAAGACTCCTCTGGAGTAATTCTTTTACAGCAGGTGTCCCATGAACGTCCAAGGGTCGTTACTAAAATTAGTGGTCCTCAATGTGGTGTGGGCGGCAATGTGCAGCTCTCTCTGTGTCTTCTTAATTGTTGTTCATCACAACCTTCCCATGTAGTGTTGAGTTCCTAAACACCCCTTTATTCTCCAATGGGAAGCACTTCCAACTACTTTGCCTAGGAAATCTTTGGGATCTTTCATATGGAACACTACACACACACACACACACACACACACACACACGCACTTCCTCACCCCCTCACATGCTATGCCCACAGTTAAACTGTAATGCCTTGGCTCACTCAAAGGCATTCTAAAGGCACTCCTAAATCTACCTCTGCTACCCCCATGTCCAATCAAGGAAAGTGGCCCAGTGGCCACTTATC